>NW_024038036.1:0-99719 GCF_016077235.1 Cyprinodon tularosa | reverse complement strand
CTTGATGAGCCTCTGACAGGTCAGGTCTCGGCGCACATCTTTAGCGCCCTAAAGCTGGGGGCTAACTTTCCTTTGGTCCAGAAATGATGACTTCAGCTTTCATTTGCTCTGTATTTTATTTCTAATCCTAAATACTTCTATTGTGTAATATCATAAATTAATATTTTTATCTTAGGAAGCATTTATTTTCTTACTCCATGTACTTTTTAAGAATAAAGTTTCTTGTTTCTGATTCACAGAATTGAGTGCATCCCAACATAGTATTTTAGTTGCAGTGTGGCTCACAACTAGGTCCTGCCGATGATAGTGAGGAGAGCCCAGAAGGTCCTAGAATGGGTCCCAAACTCTGCAGGGTGATTTATAGAAACAGGGCTGTGTGTAGGTGGTTGTTTCTGTCTGTGATGGACTGGTGAGCTGAACAGGGTGCCCCCCCACCCCCACCCAATTACTGCTGCAGATAGGAAGCATCCTCTCCATGACGACACAAATTAAGCAGGTATAAATAAATGTTGGATGCAAAGCTCTGAACATTTCATCGGCAGGCTTTTAATTCTCCCGCATATAAACCTTAAATATCTGCATGCATGCAGTAGGGTCTAAGGCAGACTATCCTTTAGCTCTCAGTTTAAAGGAACGGTTACTTTTAATTCAATGAACTTTATAATATTACAGCAGATTATTAGATTTATTAGATATAAAACATATTAGATTTACATTCTAATATGTTTTATATGTTTGCTGGCTAGTTTTGTTTTGTATTAAACAGTGAAAGGATGAAAACACATTTGATTAGTTTCTCTGGATGGTAAACGGATGGATGTGGCTCCTATGGTAAAGAGAAGGTGTATTTTTAGCTTTGAAGCCTTTCATCTGATCTGTGCTGTCTATATTAATGCACCAATGATTCCCCTGTTCCTGTCCTCCCAGGAAGCTTGGTATGAGTTTCGCATCATGGCTGTCATGGATGACACGGTCAGCGAGCCCAGTAACGTGGTAGGAGTGTCCAGCACAGGTGAGCTCCCCCATCATGTAATGAACGAGGATTTCCAAGGGTATAGATATGGGTTCTCCAAGGCAACAATATACAGAATTTGATGAGATATTATTGATGAATTTATTTTTAAAAAGACAGTCACAGAGTGAGATAGAAACTGTTAGAAACAGCCATGCATTGCAGTGGTTCTCGTTCAGAGGACCCTCTGGCTGTAACCAGGGTGTAACATCAGACCATTCTTGCATCTTAAGTTTGGGGGGGGGGTACTTATGCATTGCACACACAGCACCTCCAACTTAACATTGTGCTCTGTTAGCACTTTTTTATACAGGCGTAATTTGCATACACACTCCTCAGTAGCATTTTGATAAGTATGACATCACCAGACTACTTTTTATTCACCACTTTTTGTGTTTCTTTGGGCTAAAAATGGGCTGAGAAGTCATTAGAACCTCTCTATTTTTTGCTGCACACTTGATGCCTGTTTGCTTTGAACCCAAGCCTCCCAAAATTTGATGTTGCTTCTCTGCAGAGGTCACTGAGTACACATCATTTGGTCCCACAGCTGTTGGAAGCTAAAGCAGAGAATCTGGTTATTATTCCTCTGCTGCCCTCTAATGGTTAGAGCTGGGCAGTGTTGGAGTAGTCGTGACCAAAAATTTCTGAAAATAATTAATCTTTTTGATAGATCTTCACAAAAAAAGCAAATGTTTGTATGTTAGTGAATAAAAGAAGGCCATATAAAGAAAAGGAAGAAAACTACTGCTGGCTTCTGTTACAAATAAATTCCAGAGTGAGAGATTCCAGTGTTCTCATTGGTTGGTTGCTACTGATTATTTTAGTACATGATTCATTTAAAAGAAGAAACTTTCAGTAGATTGATATAACTCATTAAATAAACACTTGGAAAAAGAAAGGAAACCCAAACTATTTCTTGCACATTTTCAATGTTATTGTGACAAAAAACATTAAAGATAACTTATTTTAAAAATAAAGTATATATATCCCTGTTTGTTAGATGTGAAAAAAGTATAAGTGTATGTATCTTTAATTAAAGATTAAAAACAAATGATTTGATTAAAAAAAGACTGTTTTTAAAATTATTTAATTATTTTTGGTCTCTCTCTTTGCATGAGGTGGTCTTCTTTGCATGAGGTAGTCTTCCTCTTTGCATGAGGTGGTCTTCTTTACATGAGGTAGTCTTCCTCTTTGCATGAGGTAGTCTTCCTCTTTGCATGAGGTAGTCTTCCTCTTTGCATGAGGTGATCTCTTTCTTTGCATGAGTTGGTTTCTCTCTTTGCAATAGGTGGTCTCCTTTTTTACATGAGGTGGTCTCTTTCTTTGTATGAGGTGGTCTTCTTCGTTGCATGAGGTGGTTATCAGGTTTCTCAAGAACCAGATAATGATTGTAATGTATGTTTTATCAGAACAGGTCAAATGGTTAATGATTCGTACCTTAATGGATCCTTATGAAGTCCAAGGACCCCAAAGCACTTTTCACTACATTCAGTGTCTTTCCAAACAAACACAATGATGACAATGGCCTCAACCCAGCAACCTGCCAATTAAAGGACGAACCTTAACCCCCTGAGCTGTTCACCTAAAACCTGGAGAAAGCTTCTTCAGAAGACTGTTGCTCAACCATGGAGGGACTTTTGTAGTAGGCTATGGCAGGCTGTTTTGACATTTATGAAAAGCGCTCACATTGTTGTTCCATTTGTAGATCACTAAAAAAATAGGATTCTTCCTTGTCGAAATCACAATCCTACTAGTCAGAACTGTAAATATTGACCTTCCCAATTAAATTTTTACCAGGATGATGTAAAAAAAATGGAACTTGTAAAAATGAAGTTTCAGATGCTTAAAAAATTTAAAAATTTTAAGTGACCATTTTGACATTTGTGAGTTTGACTGAATATTTATTTCAGACATATCAAATATGTTTCTTCCTAATCAAATAATAATTTGAAACATCTAAAATAACATCACAATCCAAAATGAGCATTGCTGATGTTTTTGACAGCTGCACAGTGGAACTACCTTTTAGCACTATTGCCTTTCAGCAAGAAGGTTCTGGGTTCGGCCCAGGGTCATTCTTCATGCAGTTTGCATGTTCTCCGCTGGTTCTCCCCGGGTACTCCTCCCACAGTCCAAATATCCCCTTTACTCAATGAAATGACATTACTCCAATCTAAAACAAACATTCTGGATGTCCAAGAATGAATTTCAGATCGCCAATTTTTACTAGTCATAGTTTTTATTTCAGATATCAAGAATCATTGACTAAGAGTAACTTACATATTTTTAAAGCTTTGGAACTTAAATTTAAGACTTTTGTAAGTTTTGCTTCTCTATTAACTTGAAAGCATTAATGGCGCTGGGGGTGGACTAACTGACAGATTTTTTGATGTCAAGAATTGGATTACTGCAATATTTTATTCATTTTTTTATCTGAAATTGTTATTATAAATAGAATTTATTTGATTATGGAGATCTGATATTGGGGTTCATCCTCGTCAGATTTGGACATCCAGAATGTTTAGCTTAGACATGAAGAATGTTATTTTAGATGTCTGTAAGAAAAAGCCCAATAAACATAGTAATAATTAACTTTAGGATATCTGAAATGTTTGTTTTAGATAAAAAGAATGTTATTTTAAATGTCTGAAATGTTTATTTTAGATAAGAAGAAATGCATTTGAGATATATAAATTTCACATTTAGTCAGACTAATAAATGCCAAACTAGCCTGCCTTAGACCTCAGTATTCTACAGTTTAATTGGAAACCTTTGTACCAAACCAGATGGTAAATCAAAACAAGGATCCTATGGCAGCAAATACATGTCAGAGTGGCTGAAAAGGTTAAAGTCTTTGTTTTTACTGGTTGAAGGCATTAATTAATAAAAAAAATTTTGCAGTATTTTTATTTTATTTATTTATTTATTTATTTATTTTTTACAGTGTCCTTTCTGACAATGTGACAATAAGAATAATGGTCTTGATGCCAAAAAAGATCCCAACAGATTTTGGTTTCACAAGTATAATTCATGCAGGGAGTATTACAGATTATAAGGACACTGCAATGTAAGTAGAACAGGAAAGAAAAAACAGGAAAAAAAAATGAGAAAAGATAAAAGAAAGAGGATAAAAAAGGGGAGATAATTATAAAACATCTTCAGTCTGCATCATCACCTGCAAAGAGGTGTAGAAAGAACAGCACAACCAATGGTTATATTATAAGCATAGTATAACCAACGGATATAGTAAAGCATTTAAAGACAATTACAAGGTGGGCTTTCTATCACCTGAAGAACATTTCCAGGATTAAAGGATTAATGTCTCAGCATGATCTGGAAAAACTAATCCATGCGTTTATTTTTAGGCGAATTGATTACTGCAGCGGTGTTTTCAGAGGTCTGCCTGAAAAGTGGATCAGACAGCTGCAGCTGATCCAGAACGCTGCTGCCCGTGTCCTCACTAAGACTAAGAAAGTAGAGCACATCACCCCGGTTCTAAAGTCCTTCCACTGGCTCCCTGTATCTCAGAGAAAAGACTTTAAAATACTTCTGTTAGTCTATAAATCTCTGAATGGCTTAGCACCTAAATACATCACAGACTTGCTATCAGTGTATCAACCCTCCAGACCACTCAGGTCTTCTGGCTCCAGCCTGCTCTGCAGACCTAGAACCAGAACTAAACATGGAGAAGCTGCATTTAGTTCCTATGCTCCACTTATCTGGAACAAACTTCCAGAGAACTGTAAAAGTGCGGAAAGCCTGAGTTCCTTTAAATCAAGACTAAAAACACATTTGTTTAGGATTGCCTTCCACTTTTCTAGTTAAACAGTTCAACTGAAACATCATTAGTTCAACTTTTTGATTTTCTTGAGTCCGACTGTTGTTAATGTTCTTTTTTGTTTCTGCATTTTTATTTTATTTATTTTTTCCTACTTGCTTTGATTCTGTTTTATTTTCCTATATTTTAATCAAGTAAAGCACTTTGCATTGTCTTTGTACTAAATTGTGCTATACAATAAATTAGCCTTGCCTTGCCAAGAGATTAAAATAACACCTTGATACTATCGCTGAAGTATAAGTAGTATTATTTATTCTGACATGTGTACTGTGTTAGCTGAAGATAAGAATATGCGATTTCCTTAAGGAAGTGAATCTCTTAAGTACCTGGAACCAAGCATATGTAGTTGTTTGTGAGAGTGCACTTGCGCATGTCAAGTTTATCCATAGGAAAAATGCTGAATAGTGGTTGTGAAGAGCCGAAGTTGCGTGTTGCTCTCTGGTGTAATTAAAACTGGGATTACCAAAAGAGGGTGTCCGGCACAGTAAAAAAATCTCTATACTGATTTATGCTGAGTTTTTTTTTTTACAGTTTAACGTCTTCAAAAGATTGACTTTTACAAATGTGTCAATAACGAGCAAGTTGATGGGAGAACAGGAAGTCTAGAAATCACCCTGAGAATCCCTCCTGGTTAATCAGAGCACCTCTTAGGAAGAACGATGCTGGGTGCTCATATCTGGGTGGTCATATCGAGGCAAATATCAGCTCTGAATGTGAAGCAAAATCAGTCATTATTATGAAAGCTAAATCACAAAACTAAACTGCTCAATTTGTCATTAGAATATAATAGAATAGAAAATTCCTTCATTGTCCCACAATGGGGGTAAAGTGATTTTCTATTCTAATTTTTAAGTAAAGGCAGCATCTTAGCCAAAAGCTGCTTATGTCTCTGTCACGCAATAATACGTTTCCGAATTGTTTCCCTGCAGACTTCTTCCCCCCTCCAGAGAGTGAGGAGCGTGGACTGACGCGGCCTGTGGTGGCTGGCATCGTGGCCACCATTTGCTTCCTGGCTGCAGCCGTCCTCTTCAGTACGATGGCTGCATGCTTTGTCAACAAGCAGCGGCGGAAGAAGCTCAAGAGGAAAAAAGGTGAGGGCAAAAATTTTAAATCACCAAATATTGACATTTCTTGGACTAATTCCTTTCTCTGTAATTAATCCTTTCATTGAAGACATTTTTAGTTATTCTGTTATTAAAGATTTACTTTAATCTGCTTATTTTAAACAGATACAACATATGTTGTCTTTTATGGAAAATAAAAACAGTGTTGTGAAAGAAAAGGGGTCTAGAAATGCAAGTGTGGTCGCAGAGCCTCTGCAGACACATGCGTTTCACTCGGGTCGATTCCACCCACTGTGGTCCCTTTGCTGTAGCAGAAAACACGGCAGGTCTCCCTGAGTGAGTCCCTTACTCTGCTGTCATGAGACCATCATGGGTGCCATGCTATGAGCGCTTTAGTTTAAGGATTTATTGTTTTTTCTTTGCAAGAATCTTCTTTCTTTTCTTCTTGAAGACTTTTCTTCTTTTCATTCCTTCTAACTTTCCAACAAGTTGACCTGTTTACATGTTTACTCTTGAAAGTTTTAAGGTATTAACCCTGTTTTGTGTCTTTCTCTAACTCCCCAGATCCCCCGCTGTCCATAACGCACTGCAGAAAAAGCATGGAAACACCGTAAGTAATCCAAGCCTTGGCTAATAGCTGTTATGAAACATTTCAATGAACACGAAAGAAAATTGAAAAAAAATAGGAGTTCAACAAGAAGGCAAACAAGCTCCACCAACATATCTGCTAAAAGCAGCGATCCTGCAGGTTTTATCTCAGTCTAACAGGATTCACTCTATCAGCTGCAAAAGGAGTTGAGAATTATCAGTCATGTTTAAAGAACATACTGCCATACGTTTGTCTTTTTTTTTTTGTCCAAATCCTAAATCCACTATAATTTAGTGACATTTACTTAATACCCCTGTCTCCAGGGTGTTTTACTGATCTTTTAACTCATTTTTTAATCTCTCTGACTCAGTTACAAATAGTTGATTGGACAAATTTTGAATTCCATTAATTCACTTCATTTCACTCAGTTTGTGATTATTGGGATCTACTTAAACATGTGTGATATAAATATTTTATTCTTGGTCTAACAATAAAACTGAGGGGTTATTTGTAGAATTCAGCTGATAAAATTTGGAGTTATGCCCCCGTGTAAAGCTAGTGGTGCGTGTCGGCTTATATGCTTTGAACATCCTGGGTATTTTGATTATTACATTTCATATTGATTGCAGCACTGAGTCTTGGAAGTGAGTCTATACAGCCAAGGAAGCATTAAAGCTTATCAATAAGGAGACTCCAACACTTTCCTTGTACAACTTTAGAGATTTCATGACCACAGTTCAGGGTGGATTCATAAACCAACCACTTAATTGGAAGCTTTGCCTTGTGGCTCAGCTCTCTCTTCACCTCAACAGACCTCTATGGTCCAGTTGACCTCCTGTTCAATTATCCCCTCACTTAAGAACAGGACCCTTAATTTGTTGTACTCCTCCACTTAGGCAGGAACTCCTCTCAGACCTGAAGAGGAGAGGCCCCAAAGTTTTAGATAAGAACCATAGACCCAGACTGTCCACCCCTGCACCCTGGCAGAGACCTTCCCGGGGAGGGTGGGAAGTGTGATCCTCATAGTGCTGGAACACGTCCTCTGGTACCTGTTTTTGTGAAGGGGACCTTTCACTCTGGCAGTCTAAAGCTGTGCATACACTGTACGAGTTTTTAGAATAGAATTTAATAGAAAATCCCTTTATTGTCCCACAATAGGGAAATTCTGGTGTTTACAGCAGCAAAAAGCTTATGCAAAACATTATCACACAAATGTGGACCTTAGAAAAGTGTATGAGAATAACATACTAGTGAGGAGTTAAAAGATAAACAATAAAATACTGTACTGCAGTGTTTTAACAATATAAAACTGAGCATCTGGAGAATTAATAACCAATATGCAGCTATGAACATTTTTCCAGTAATGGATATTTGAAAATAGCAGCAACATCAGAGATGTGCAAAATGACAGCTGCAGGTTATTTAACTGACTAAGGTAGAAACTGCAAAATCAGCATGAATGGAAGAACTGATTGAGGTTGTTGGGAACAGTGGTGGTTCTAGTGTCTTCCAGCTGCTGGGAGGAAGGATCTGTGATAACGCTCCCTGGTGCATTTAAGGTGGAGCAGTCTGTCACTGAAGGAGCTCTCCAGTTCAGCACCAGCTTCATGCATGGAGTGGGAGACATTATCCAACAGAGATATTGGTGTCCTGTTTTGCCCTTTCGGGCCGATTCTCTACTCGTGCAAGATTTTTTTGGATCTGGCCGATTTTCAGCTTTATCGCACTCCCTTCATTGATGAGGTATACAGGGGGTAACGAGGGGCCTCTCACAACCACCTCCTGATCAGAAATCCTGAGGTCTAGAGAAAACAAACATGTTTGTGGGCAACTTCTGCTGTTGAAGCAGAGCTCAGAGCTGATTTACCTGAACCTCGCACACTGCGTGCGTGCAAACAAGGGAGTCCTTCTTCTTCCAGATTCACAAGTCCGACCAGCGTCATCTCTCTGCGCTAACTCAGACATTTGGTTTCTGGATGTACACTGTGAGCAGTTAGATCGCATCAGATTGATGGATCGTACGGTGTAAGAACATACATCTTGAGCTGTAAACTTTAAAACCCTGCGGTTTCATCGTACAGTCTGAGTACAACGATTGAAAGTATCATACAAAGTACCTATGGGCACTGTCCCCAGTAGCCACATCCAGAGGCCATAAGATAGTTATGAGATCTCGTCCACATGCAAAACCATGTCACAATGGATTTCTTTAACCACCTCTCTGACTTCAGCATGCGGTAATGAACAAGTCTGACTTCAAGCATCCAGTCTCTGCCTCTACAAGAGAAGACATGACGATCGTGTTAAGGGAGTCCTCAAACATCAACAATTTCTTCCGTTCAGGCTTATCATCTCCCCACATCTGGAACCGACTCTGCAGCAGGATGCCTGGCCTCATGATATCTGTTTGCTGCCTCAGGAATCCCACAAGCCAGCCAGGGGCAAAATTAACTCTACTTTAGCTGAACGGAGTGTCATGATGGGATTAGGTTCCTAACCCATATGCAGAACACACACGGAGTCAGATGAAAAGTTTAACTGTTTATTAAAAAACAAAGACAATGTTAATGTACAGATGCTGGGAAACAGACCCGGGACTGGTCACACAGGGTTCTCTGTAGAGAGGGACAGTTTGGTTAGCCAGGATGCGGTTGATCTTGTCAGAGGAGTTGAGCAGGTCTGTACCTGTGTCGTGATTCAGGCTTGCAGCAGAGGGAGGGAACCAGGAGGGTCCAGAGGCTAGTAGTTGGCAGAGGGCTAAACAACGGCAGGGCTCGACTTCAGACTTATCAGTGTTCAGGTCCAGAGTTTCTTCCGATCCTCTTCTTGAGAGCGGGCAGGCAGGTTCAGACAGTTAAATCCTTCAGATGAGCTCCTGAGAGCTGGCAGGCAGATTTCAGCAGAGAAACTCTTCCAGAGTTCCAGGGTACAGTCAGGTCTCTTCCTAAGAAGCAGAGAAGACAAAAACTGATTAGGTTCAGGTTCTGGTTTCAGGGGAGTCTGAGAATCAGACAGGCTGGTTGGCTCAGGCTTTGCTAACCATAACTGGCTTAACACTCTGGCGCTGGAGTGTAGTCCTGCCACTGCTTATATCCTGGTCTCCTGATGAGCAGATGAGAAACAGCTGGTGAAGTCAGTTCCAACTTCAGGAGACCCAGAACGCTCTCTGGAGGAGAAAGGCAGACAGAACCCAGAAACCAAACAGAAAAACAAACCCCAGGAGGGGATCCTTGGCGCCCTCTGGTGGGCAAGCCTCCGGATCCCAACACGGAGTCCCTCACTGCCTGTTTTAACCACCGGGGTTCTGGGGTCGCTGCCTTGGCAGGCACCACAGTACTACATTAAAGGTAAATCAGAGAATCAGACTTTTTATCTCCACCATCTCCCAAAAGAGCTCTTCAGAGGAGGGGGTTAAATCTAGCCCTGACAAGGGCTCCACCAGACATTCACAGCAGATGCTCACTACCGGCTTTGTCCTGCCAGTCTGTATGATTTTCTCCTCCAACGTATTGAACTTGGTTATAATCATTAGAAAGCTCTGCCTCTCTTATTACTCTGAAAGTCAGAAGATCTAGCTATTAACCTTGGTCATAAACCCCCAGCCTAGGGTGTCACGGAGCAAAGTGCACCGGTGAAGATGTTATGCTTGAACATGAACAACATATGACTTGAATAAAGGTCCAGAAAATTAAACAGGTTTAGAGACCAATCTCCCAATTGCTTAAGGCAGGGGTTTTCAACATTTTCCAGGCCAAGGACCCCCAAACTGATGGCGAGATGGAGCAGGGACCCCTAATTATATATATATATATATATATATATTGTATGAAATTGTGTTCTATCAAGCTGGTCATATAGTTACTCTATTACAGATGGAGTAACGTAATGAAAGTAATTTCTCCCTGGGATTATTAAAGTATTTCTGATTCCTGGTTGATGGGGCAGGTGTTGTGAATGAAATGGTTCCCAGGTTGAAAGAGCTCCTGTGTGTCGCTGAATGTGAGCATTGAAGACTGAAAGACATCTTCTGCCTCCATTTATCTGTTTACTATAGTGTGTTGAATTCATGTTAATGTGTATTTAAAGACATTTCAATTAGTGAAAAAAAAAATGCAGAAATTGAAGAAATTCACCTTAAGGTATCGCTGTTGATTTTCAAATGGGAGTTCAAGTCTCCTGTAGGATGATGGAGTCCCAGAGAGTTGTAGTGTCCATCATCCCGACCAGGGAAGCTAAGAATGCATCATAGTCTGTGAGGCTCAGCTCATTGGTTAAGACAACAACCAAAGCCCTCTCACCTACTTCATAGGGGCAGGGTTGCGACCGTCTCATCCACTCCGGTCATCCCCTATACCAGAGATGGGATACGATCAAGTAAAATGATACGACTGGCATAAAATCAAATACAAACAGCATAAAAATAAAACTCACCGTTATGTTGAATTAGTAGGAACCCTGAGCTTGTTTCCCTGAAATAAGCCAGTCCCATCTAGGCGTAATCGGAGACAATGACGCAGTGTGCTCCTGATGTCCAGTCTGGTCCGTAGCTTTGTTTTGGTCGCTGTAACCACAGAAAATCCCGCTTCACAAAGATAGGATGTTATAGATAGGATGAGTCTTGAACTGAATTAACCTGTGTCAAGAGGCACAGATGCAACGACTGATGTAATTGGGAGAGAATACCGCAATGTTTTAGATTTTTCAAAATAAAACATCACTCATACTCTCATCGATAAATTAAATATATATATACTTTTTTCTCTGCGGCCCGGTACCAAATGACCAACAGACCGGTACCGGTCCGCGGCCCGGTGGTCGGGGACCGCTGCTGTAAAGTGCCTTGAGATGACGTGTTGTGAATTGGCGCTATAGAAATAAACTGAATTGAATTGGTCAGATCAGGGAGAGGACCAGAGAAAATTACGGATTCCGACATTTTTTGGCAAACTTACACACAGAAGCAACACTAATTTTAGTGACTCCTGATCGGCGTAACAGGGTGTCATTACCGCCAGCGTGAATAACAATCTTACTGTATTTAACCTTATCCTTAGCCAGCAGTTTCAGGTAGGATTTGATGTCACCCGTTCTGGCCCCTGGCAAATATTTGACTATGGTCCCTGGTGTCTCTAATGCCACGTTTTTGACTATGGAGCTGCCAATCACCAGAGTGGGCTTCTCAGAGGGTGTGTCACTGAGTGGGGAAAACCTGTTAGAAACGTGAATGGGGTTGGTGGTGACTAGTGGGCAGAGATCCACGACTACGCTTTCTGTGTACAGTTACCCAATCGCCTGGCTGCTCAGGCACAGTTGGAAAACCACTACATGGAGGTGGTCTTGGTGGCTTTGGGCACTTAACAAAAGGGCCCACTCTAACTCCTGGATGTTCAACAGCCCAAAGCCTATTCTAACTCTGACACCCTCGCCTCCACAGCTAGAAAAATACTACACTTATTACACATCCCATTATCACTAAAGGAGGCAAAGGAATAGCTGAACATCTGACACTGAGAGCAGGAGAGAGGAGAGGAAGAAGGAAGAGTTGGAAAAGAGTCAACGTAGGGAGAGAGCAAAGTCATAACGATGCTAAGCTAAAACTAGCCTAGGTTAGCTAGTCCTTACTTCCAGAAATATAAACGTGTGAAAGCGACTGTCAAGGGCTCAGAATGTAGGACCCAATATTCCAGGCGAGACAGACAGTGATAGCTTAAAAGGTGTTAATTGAAAATACATGATTCGCGGAGCTGTGGGACACGGCCCATCAGTGGCAGCTCTGGTTAGAGAGAAACACATGTAAGCGATCATGATAATCTGACAGACAATGGTTATTCATGTGAGTCACTTGCTTGGTTTAAAAGTTCAGTCCAACTCCTTGGAGCGAGGTAGGATCCAGCCGATGGATTGCCAACGAGATACGGCAGGAGCCGTCCACAGTGAACCAGATACTGCAGACCCAGTGAGCAAGCATGAATCAGAGCCAGGTCAGGGAAACAGTTCAGGAGGTCCACGAGTCCGTAGCCCAGCAAGGGGTTCCGATCAGAACAGGAACAGGCAGGTCCAGGGTTCTAGGAGTCCACAGAGATTTCAGACATGTACAGGGTTACAACAGTCCAACAGAGAGTTCAGGCAGACGTGCTCAGATGGGATCCAGCAAGCTCAGTAGTTGAGAGGCAGAACAAGGCTTGAAAACAGGACAACTACGGTACTTTTAAATTAGCGCCCTCCACTGAGCCAAAACAGGAACAGGGCAAGCTCAGTGGATAAGAGACAGGACATGATCAGGGACACTAAGACAATACAATACTGTCAGTGCAAGGAGGCGGTTCCAAAAGTTTGGACCCTGTACGGAGTATTAGGACCAGGCTAGAGATTTCTTTTTAAATACAAGATTAAAGTCATAACATTATAAGAATAATGTTTTAACATTATAAAGTTTTGAGAATAAGGTCATAGTATTACAAGATTAAAGTCGTAACTTTATGAGAATAAAGACGAGGATAAAGTAAAAAAATTACGAGAATGAAGTCATTATACTACAACCCTTTTTAGAAAGAAAGCTTCCAGCATGATTTCTTCGATACAGACATATTCGTTTGCACAATTGTTTCAAAGTTCTCATACTGATAATTTGATGCTGGTTTGCTAAAAGACTTAAAAGGGAACACCGTTTTTTTTACATTGGCCCTTGATTTTATGTTATAACATCATGTTCTACTCACCCATATGAGTTTTGTGTCATTTGGAGCCGATCTGAAGAAATTCTGTTAGGTTATATCCAAGTAACGTCTTCCTATGGGCAACGAGTTGAAGGCACAAACTAAACTGTTCATAATGTATTCTTTATGGTACGCCAGCATTCTGCCAGATGACGTCATACACACTCCGCTTTGTTTAAAAAAATATATAAATACAAAAAATATAACCGCGGATGTCTGGAGGACAGTGATTCGCCAAAATGTAATGAATGCTGGCGTACCATAAAGAATAAATTATGAACAGTTTAGTTAATTCCGTTAATTTTATGACTTTATTCTGTAATTTTATGACTGTTCTTGTTGTGTTAACTTTTTTCCCGTAATGTTACAACTTTATTGTTATAATTTTATGACTTTATACTAGTAATTTTACGACTTTATTCTCATAATTTTACGACTTTATTCTCGTAATTTTAAGACGATTCTCGTTGTGACTTTTTTTTCGTAATATTATAACTTTACTCTTGTAATATTGAAATAGAAAAGAAAAACCTCTAGCCTGACCCTAATACAGCCCTAATACCTGGACCTAATCTTTCATAATGTTACCTTATTGCTTGAGGTTAAATGTGATTTACCGTAATCTAATCTGTCATTTAACTCATAAAAGAACAAACCAAAAATCAATCAATGTTGATGCTCCCTAATGAAAAAAAAAAGAGAAAGGAATCATATTTCAGTTACTTTTCATAATTTATAGTTCGTGATTTCTCTATTGACCTTCAGCAGTTATACACAATGTTAATTTCTGTACATGCCTAGTTGTACTAAAAAATATTTCTCTGCAAGTTTTTTGTGCATATACACATTTTGTACACGAGGTTTATGTAAATAGAGTTTGTCACTGCTGAGAAACAGTCAGGCATTTCATTTTGAGCACAAACTTGGAGAATTCTGGGCTAAAGTGGTTAAAGATTATTTTGAACGCTTCAGACTTAAACAGGATTACAGGACTCTCTTTTCCTGGAAGTCAGAGGTTTACGGAATAAAAAGGAATGGTGAGAGTCCCACCCCTGTGATGCTCCTTTGCTGCTGACTAGCTGGTTAACAGTTGACCCATTAGTCTCACAAACTGTTCTCAGTTTGTCAGGTTGTCCTTAATCCAGGTCACTGTTGAGGTAGTCAGGACTGACAACAGTTTTCTTTGATACTGGAACAAGGCAGGACATTTTCCACATCATTGGAACTGTCCACTGTATCAAGCAGAGGTTGAAGGGGTGCTGTAGAATCCCAAAAAGCTGCTCTCTGCAGGCCTCCAGGACTTTGGTGCTGAAGCCACGGCCCCATGGTTTCTCATGACATGCTAATATTTCATTTGTCACTATGATTGGTACAACCAAAATCCAGGCACTGGTTGTTGTCAGGACTCAGAACAGAGGACCCAGTATTTCAGGCAAGACAGACAATGGGATAATTCAAAAGCATTTATTTAAAACACAGATGATCGGAGTAGCAGCGGCTCAGTCATCTATCAAAGGCAACTATGTAAAAGGAAACAGAGTTTTCATTTTTCCAAACACATTTGATGTGAGCAGTTCCAGATTAATGATGTGTAAAACTAGTGTGCTACAGATTAGCAATCTGTTTGTTCTAAACGTTAGGATTCTGGCTTATGTGCCTTTCATTGTAGCAAGTCTTTGGACGTTTCCCCACCATGTCTGGGTGGGAGTCTCTCGTGTGTCCATCCATCCATCTGTCCATTTTCTGTCACGCTTATCAACTTCTGGGGTCACGAGAGGTGCTGGTGCCTATCTCTAGCTGTCAAGGGCGCCAGTCCATAACAGGTCTCCCTGGTGACTCTTTTTCAATTTATCAGTGACTCAAGAATGTCGTTCGAATATTATCTCAGCCTTTTAGATGTTATTAGCAATAAATGTTGTGATAGTTATGTATAAATGACTCAAGATAAGATGTTAGCAAAATTCCTTCCTCCAACAAGATATCGAACACCAGAGGGGAAAAAAATAAATAAATAAGAACATTTAAGCCACAAGAAGCAACCAAAGTTCTTTTTCCAACATGTAGCCACCTTGGATAGTGCATTTCTTCAGCAACCTATCAGTCAGTTGACAATGAGTCAACAGTTTGTTTGTGCTGCTGATCAGTACGTAGACATCACCATTTAAAAGGACAACCAAATCTGGTGTTAAACTTAAAAAATATATATATATTTCTTTGATCAAATGTTAAACTTTTTAACTAAGCACTTCCTTGGTCCTGACAAATATATGCTTGAAGATTATAGATTCCGATGTTAGAAAATACTTTAATATAAGGATTTTGTTGCAGTAGCATAGAAATAGTTCTAGCTGTTTTATTCTTGTTCTGGGATCACATTCTTTTACTCGTCTCTTCATTCAAGTCAGATGTTCTCTAAGTAAATGGTGAATTTTCCATTTTAAGAAAACATTCTCTTTCTCTACCTTTCATGAACAGACCATGTTTAGTCCGTTCTGTACCTCATATTGTCTCATCTTCCCACCTCTACAGGAGTCCACTTAGTTTCTTTCCCAGCCTTGAGTACTACTGGGAAGGGCTGGCTGCACAGTACAAACCGCAATCTTCCAGTCCTCAGTGAGTGTGCCAGATGTTTATCCCCTGTACTTGCACACTATATAATACCATTTGCACTTTGATCCTTAAAACCCTTTTTGCATGCTTCCAGTCAGTCTGTCTGTATGATTGAAGTAGTTGAAATTATAGATATAATATGTCCTAAACTGATCTGGAATCCAAAGATCAAAAGTGTGTTTTCAAATCATCTTTGCCTGTTGAGTTAATCAGCTGTGTCAGGGTTTTAGATTAACCGTGTCCTAAACTCCAAACAATAATTTAGATTATGTTTTTGGCAGAAAAAGGGGAGAGTGCTTATATTACAAAGTCCTACTCATGAATTTCTCATAAAACTTTATCTTATCATGCATCACAATGACCGATATTCAGAACTAAACCAAATATCATGGGAATTGTAAAGGTCCTATCATGAAGTTTTCTATATTCGCCAGAACTGTGAACTTTGCTAAAATAACAATCTAAAGATCTCATAATTCCAAATAGGGCTGGGCGATAATTCAATAACGATATATATTGATCGATAGACATGTGGTGCAATAGAAAAAAAGAGTTGATAAAAGTTTGATAAAGAAACGCAGTTTTCCTTTTTTCTCATTGTAGCCTAGCATGTAGGTTTATGCTAGTCACTACTTACTCCCAACCAATCGCGGACCCAGGCACGCCGTCACAACGCGCCACCCTCTCAAACCACAACACAGAGCACATGAAGATGTCGCAGCAAGGAGAGGCGGAGGAAATTGTTCCAAAGAAGGGTTTTTGTAGTTCGCCAGTTTGGCAGTATTTCGGTCATGGCAAGTCGGACAAAAAACAAACCACAGTCATCTGTAAAATGTGTAGGGAACCAGTGAAAACCAAGTCTGATAACACAACCAACTTTTTTTTATCATCTCAGCCGCTCACACCTGCAGGAGTACGAGCTGTGTAGGCCCCGGCACGGCTCTCCTCTGAGGAATCTTCGGGGGAAAAAAAAAAAAAAAAAAAAAAATATATATATATATATATATATATATATATATATATATATATATATATATATATATATATATATATTTTTTTTTTTTTTTTTTTTTTTTTCTTTTTTTTTTTTTATATATATATATATACTTTCAGTTCTGGGCAGTTTTAACAATTGAGAGAAAAATGCTGAGGGGCCAGAAACTTCAAAGTAATACCTCAGGTTAAAGCAGGAAACTAAGCTGAACCATAACGACGTGCCAGCAGCACCTCTAGAAGAATAGGGGTGAGAAAAAATACCCCATAGAAATGCTAGGCTAAAGGGTGAGTTGATTTTTGTTTGGGTTTTTGTTTTTGTTGAATGGAGTTTACATGGTAGCCTAGTCCTACAATCTTTTAATTACCACAAGCTGGTGGTGTACTATTCCCACCCAAATAGGGTATTCTATTTATTTATTTGTTATATTTATTTTGGTCACTTTTCTGGTCACTTTAGTTTATTCTTAGTCAGTATTTAATAACATAACTCTGGTCTTTTAAGTTATTTTTCTTTAAAACAATTCTATTATGGTTAAAAAAGTTGGTTATATAAATATTTAATTGGAAGTCTGTGTTTGTGTTCTTTATTAAAATTAAATAATTTAGCAATATCATAAAAAGTCCAGGCAGAGCTGCACATAAAATATGGCTTAAAATCTTTTCAATAAATATCGATATCGATCAATATGCATTTTTTTTTATCGATAAGCTTTTTTTCTATATTGCCCAGCCCTAATTCCAAATTAAAATCCTATTTTAACATTTGTACCTTCATGCTGTATGTTTAATGATATAGGCCCTGCTGTATACTTAATTTGTTTGATCAGAAGTCAGTTAGTTTTTTTGGTTTTTTGCAATTACAACTCTTATGTAGTACATTATAAATCTTCCCAAAGCTTGTATGGAATAATGTATTTAAAGCAAAATACCCTTTAACAGGTCTGCACACTAAAGAGAAAATTAACAATTTCAACTTCATGATTCCAAATTCGACAAATGGGCCAGAATGACCCCAGGGATCATAAGGTATCATATGACCTGATAAGAAGTTACCACACTTAAAAGCTTATAAAACAGTATAAAACTGGTAAATTGGCTTCTAGCTCTGCTTCAACAGCAGAATTTGCCCACGACCACCTCACAGGGTGACTGAATTTCAAACATGTTTGTATTTCCTGATTGGGAGGTGGCCGTGAGAGGCTAATCTCCACTCATTTCCTCCTGTATACTACACAATGCAGGACGCACCGTGAAGCTGAAACTCGGCCCGATCCAAAAAATTCTCATATAACTAAAGAATCGTCTGGAAAAGGGCAAAAGCATGTACAGTGTATGCCCGCCTTAAGCCAATGCATTTAACAGATTCAAAGAAGCATTCTTGACTCTAAAGTTATTGAAGTGTGTGGATTTAATATAATACATGTCAGGTACAACCAGCAGGCACAAAAAGAACAGGCCACAACATCCAAATGGAATATAAACATGGAATGAAATCGGGTAAGGTTCAGTTTTAAGCTGTTTAACATTTTCGAACTTCATATGGAGTTAGTAAACAAGCCCACATTGTTAAGTGGTTAAAGTCGTTGACTGAATGCTTTGAAAATAACGGCAATAGTTTCAAAATAAAGGAAATACATTTCTCTAATTTCCACACTCTATAAATCAGTCAAACAAAGATCCTGGTCTGTCAGCAGATCTTAAGTCCTTGTGATTCCCAGTATTATCATAAATATAGCTTTGTCATGAAACCATAACGGGCTGTTTCTGAACTGGTCCCAGAGTTAGCGGCCACTACTACACAGTGAATATGGCATACCACAGCTGTTTGATATCCAAGCAGAAAGGTCAAAAATATTTGTCTGACAGTGCTCTAAAATAATAGCATAATGGTTGAGAATCATAGCTTGTCTACTAGAAAATTTACTATAAATGCAGCCTCTAGGACCAAAGGCTGATAATACATCAAGAAACAAGATATGTTAAGGTGTGGCAAACGGGGTCTACAACACAGCTGTTTGGAGAGATTTACCACATGGTTGCCTGATCAAAACTCTGCAAACATAAATAAACGGGTCAGAATAAATGTTCTAATTTCTGGCGTCAGATCTAACACATGTCAAGAAAGTGAAATATTTCGGAAACAGAAGTTTTGGGTTTAAAAGAAACACATCACTACTAGGTAGCATCTAAAAGCATCTGAATCTATAGTCCTTATAGATTAAGTTGTGATCTACCTGGATCTGGAAGAATATGGACTGTAAAACACTCCAACAGCTTGGATGTTGTTTATATGCATAAATTAGGATTGCAGTACTTTGAATAGGGAATTGTAATTGTAATTCGGCATAACTTCTTATCACTGTTATGACAATGCCATGGTCTGTAATCATGTTCATAAAGTCACCTGTCATATCATATTTCCCTCAGTCTGTCAATAGAGCCATATTTTTTTGTTTGCATTCTAAGGAACTCTTTTAATCATTGTCAGGAATCAGAAGGACCCAGCATTCAAGACGAAACAGGCAGTGGGATAACTCAAAAGCTTTATTGAAAACAGCGCTGGCTATCGATACGCAGTATGAGCACCGCCCCTCACTGGAAAATCTGGTTGGAGAAAAATACAGGTTAGCTACTATGATAATCTGATGGAGAAGGATGGGAACAGGCAGGCTCAGTGGATGAGAGGCAGAACAAGTCAGGATATCAGGAACACTACGGAACACTAAAAGGTTGCTCTCTCCACTGAGACCAGATAGGAGCAGATGCTCTCAGTAGATGAGAGACAGATCAGGATCAGGAAATCTTAGTAACACTACTGAACACTAAAAACGCTCTCTCCCCTGGCCCATGAGAACGAGCATAAGAGCAAGAGCAATAATCTGGTCATGATGGCTGGGACAGAGCAGTATAAATAGTAGCAGGAGCAGGTGGATCTGATGAGCAATTATTGTAAACCGGACAGAGTAAGGCAGGTGAGCAATTAAGCCAGCCATTAGAGCCAAGATAATGATAATCATTCATGTTTTTAAAGTTACTGGCAGTTTGATCAGAAGTGTTGACATACTTTTTACTTTAAGTCTTTACTGTATGGCTTCTTTAACTGCTCAGCTGACAGTTCAGACATGTTGCACTATATCACCTGCGGGATTTTACCTATTAACTGTTTCTGATCCGTGTTTTAGACAACAGACCTAAATGAACTGGTGAGAGTAACATTTTCAGAGTCAGTTGATCCTCTTTTGCATTGCAGAATATGAGATATTCTTTTCCTTGTTTACTCTTACAACAGAGTGACGTCACCTCATTAAGAAATTACTAAACAGTGGGTTCTGCTGCAAAGCATTTAAGAGTTCAAATAATAACCAGTTATCTAGGAATTTCATAAAATCTCCCAATTTAACAAACTGATTGATGCTTTTTCAATATTTCAGTACAGCAGGATCTGCATTTGGCCAATCAGGGACCAATTGTGACGTAGAAGTGCAGCTGACGCAAAGCTTTTCCTATTAAAAAGGAATATAACATATAAATAACACTAAAAAAGGATGAAATAAGAAATAATCTTAAGAGGATTATAGGTGGCTTTAAAAAAAGCTGTTTTAAGTTAAGCCTGTGTGTCGTCCTCCCTTACCTCCAGCACAGACCCTGGCCAGCTGCTGTCTCCCCCAGCACTGGTTTTCTCTGCCCGTGTAGAAAGTACAGCCGAATCGGATCATCATCCAGATGCAGCGTTGGATGAACCAAAATTATCTACTTTTTTATTACTTCTGGGGCTATTTGAAAAATGAATAGTCTCTCAAAGCCGATTAAAAAGCTGTGCAAGGAGAAAGATATTGTAGCAGTCTGTTATGTTACATTTCACCAATGCCTTTACTGGGAAGTGCCAACAGCGAGATCTTCACAGGAAATATAATGGGGTTGCAGAGGGTAACGATGGGGAGGCTGAATAAATATTGTGAAAGAATCATTTCAGGGAGTAAATAAGGTAAACATGCCCATTGGTATATTCAAGGTAGGCCAGGAATTCCATATTAGGTTATGAAATAACTTGATAACTGAAAACAGAGCAGCACTAACGTTTAGTTGGATTGGACAAAATCGGACAAAATTTAAAAGGATCCAGTTTTAGCTGCGCACATGAGCACAAATGTAACACCAAATTAGTAGATCACTTTGGCTCTGTTTGGAACTTATTGGAGGGAACTGAAGGTCCCACTATTTTATGACGGGTCGGCGGTGTAAACACTGTACATCTGAAATGTATTGTGGTGAACTCTGTTGACTAAATGAGTACAGCTCCAAACTATGGAAGAAGTTTCTACAACTGTCTGCTTGTAACCTTATTTACAATACAGCCATTTTAAATCTAATAGATATTAAAACTGAGTTTGCAATTATCTAACCATGCAACCAGATTATTTCCCAATTTTGTAAACCGAGGGTTAGCTCATGTATGGCTAGCCATCACAAAAAACATATTTGATGTTCAGAAAATTGCTTATTGTTTTAGGGTAAGTGGAAAATATAGTCATGCGGTAGTAAATGCATCAAACTGGGCTTTTTATCTGGTATATTTTTGTTGTCAGTTATCGTTCTTAAATAGTTGCCATGCCGTTCAGTAGGATTCTCTTTACTGTATAATATCCCTTCCTTCTGTGCACCACCCAAACCTCTGCATCTCCACTCTGTAAAATACTCAAAAACAACTTCCGTTATTGCATTACACTCAAGTCTCAACAATAGATTGTAGCACAGTCTGACGGATATTCATGTTTGTCACAATTGTATTCTGAAATGTAAGCGTTATCTTCTTGTCATGTCATGTTTCTTTTTTTTTTATGTAGGCGAAACATCTTCAGCACAACTTTAGACAGAAAATACTGGCTTTTTAATAATTTTTTCATATTTACCTGTGTATTTTGGATTTAGGTCATCTTCCGGAAAGGTGAGTCCGGAGAGCACACGTTCAAAGGCATCCCCATCAGAATCATCTGAAGACAGTCACGACCAGCGTGGAATAAAACCACCTCCCCGTCCAGGAAAGAGGGAAGACTTATCCTTGTACATGAAGACCAAAAGAGCAATAACAAGCAAGAGGTACATGTCCAAACATGAAGCTGAACCAACAACACCTATTGAACTTATCAGTCGAGGACCAGATGGACGTTTTGTCATCGATCCCACTGATGCGGAAATGTCAGTCAAGCCCCGGCGCATCGAGGGTTTCCCCTTTGTGGAGGAATCTGACCTTTATCCGGAATTCCGGCAATCAGATGAAGAGAATGATGATCCCAGACCTCTTCCACCTGTTATGGCACCACTTCGACCCCACCAGATTTCCCCAATCTCCAGTCAGGAATCATATCTCCAGCCTCCAGCCTACAGCCCCCGCTTTCACAGGCCCTTTGAAGGTATGACCATCATGGAGAGCAGTCAGCTTCAGGCCACTGGACAGATCCGAGGCTCTCTCCACCACAGAGCTTTCTATGGCTATCTAGGACCGCCTGGAGATCATGATCCCCCACCTCCCTTCTACCTGCCTGACACTAGCCCTCTGAGGTCAGTCATGTCCTCTCCTCCATACTTTCCTGAGGGTCCTTTTGTGCATCCCATGATTCCTGAAGACGTTGTAGAGTCAGATTTTCCACAATATGCTGTTTCAAGTTTCCCCCTTCCTCTGACACTAACCACTTCCTCTCATTCACCAGATATTTGGCAGGGACTAGATTTTACGTTTTCAAGCCTGGAAGGGCCTCAGTTTATTTTTCCCCCTCACCACCCTTTGCATCCCCGCCATGACCCTCCCTATGCCTCTCCACCTCATGTTCTTCCCCTTAGTGCTTTCCAGCACTCCACCCTTCCGATGCCTACCTACCCAGCCGTCCTGCCGCTCGAGGCCCCCAAAGGTCATACAAGCAAGTCTCCCAGCAAGACCAGGCCTCATGGCTCCCCAGCCAGGCATCTAGCTATGCAAGAGGCACATTTAGGGCAGCTAAGACCTTCGGGCCGTAGTATGGGTGTGCCAGTTTTGTCTTATAGTGATCCATTGGCTCATATTGTCCCTAGTTCATTCAGTAACCTGGATACACGATGGTTTGAAACTACCCCTCGTTTTAGTCCCAGACAGACTCGTAGAATGGATTCTGGCCGGCATCAGGTGGTTCTTCAACCATCTCGACTTTCACCCCTCACCCAAAGCCCTCTTAGCTCTCAAGAGGGCTCCCCAGAGATTGTAGTACGCCCCCGCCCACGTCCAAGTGTTGTGCAGCCTCCTGCACCCACAGGGATGTCTGAAATGACCCTGCTCCCTCCTTCCACAGCCAGCTTTTCAAGGAGATCATCACCAAACTCATCACCTGCTCAAGGGCAGGGTAGCAGGAGAGCAAGCTCCTGCTACCATTCCCACATGGCTTTTGCCACCTCTGCAACAAGTTATTCAGCTTCCCAGTCCCCATCGTCCCCCATGGAATGCAGTGGCATATTTGGGCAGATGCCAGCTCATAGGAGGACTGAAGAGGAGCTCCTTCCATCTGAGCCCTCCCCATCCCGGTTGTCAGCTTCAGGGTAGGTTGTTTAGGCATGCAGAGAGGGATTCCATTTGTGTCATCTGCCTTAACCCATAATGCTTTAATGTGGCAAGTAACTCTGACATTTGGCCACTAAATTAGACATCTAATTGTCTTTAAAATTCTTTATTTGATTAGTGGTTTAATAGTCATGTTTGCTTTTTATAAGATATGAAAATAAAAACTACACGATTCAGTATTTGTAACAATAACTTTGCATTCTGGGATGTTAGCTTGTAGTTTGAGATTTGCCGACACTGCTTTCACCCACTACATCTGTGAGGCACTGTCTCCAGGTTGACCAGCTAGATTATAAAGTAATAAAAGAAAAAGTATTAAACCTTCCCCAGCAAATATTAGCTGGATTGAAATGCACTGTAGTCATATATTTCATTGAAAGACCTTTAAGAGCTACAGTCCTTACAGTCAGACATCATTTACGATCCTGTTTGTTCATCTGTATCATGCATTACCCTGCTTTCACTTAACAGGCGGAGCCCCATATTTTTCATCTAATTAATGCCTTAGAAGAAGCACCATTATTATGCTTAGTTCAAGCCTTTCAAAGTGCCTTTATTGAGCAGAAGGATGCTTTAAGAAGAGTTCATCTTGGCAGGCCCTGCGGCCCATCCTCAGCCTTTGATTGCACGATCAAATCTACCTTACCTTGCAACCTCTCAGATTTTTCCTACCCACCTTCTGTTTCCCTTTCTATCACATTTCTGTCCCCAAACTTCTAAGTGTCACCAGGTCCCCACCACAGTCTGACCACCAAGGAGAGGTTTTTGGGCAAAGTGTGTCTCAGGGCCTGTCCGCTTCTCATGTACTGCAATGTCTCCATCATTATGAATTAGGGGCAGTGTGGTGGTTCTTAATGACTCCTGGAGTCTTACCTGCTTTGTTTTTGATTGATCTCAGCTATCTGGGCAGCGTTGTTGTGACCAGGTCCTCTACACCGCAATAGGTAAGGGTTGGATCCATGTCTGAAAGGGGGGGGTTAGCAGGTGGGACTTTTTGATCACCTCGTCCTTTAAAGGGGAATACAAGGCTTTGAATCTTTGTTTGATTTGTTCCTTCCGTTACTCAGTACTTGTTTCTTTTGTTCAATAGATTTTATTTATTTTATTTTTTTTGTCAAAGTGGCTATGCATTTTACATTCTGCAGCCTCAGGTACATTATGCATTCTGATTGAGATGCATATGCCATCTATCCAAGGGAGCAGGATAAAGAGGTATTAGAAACATGTCTTGCTACCTTGACACGCTAAAGTTGCTTTTTAATGGGAAACAATTACATATAGCAATCTGTTCAGTCAACCCCTTACAAAAGGAAAATGTACACTATGCTAACAGATCACTGCAACTTCACACTGTTACTATCTGCATTCGAGTCAATGGCCAGTACGTCCAGGTATTGAGTTTAGTCCAATCCTTAGATAAATATCTTATTCACTCCTTTGGAGAAACTGTGTCTCCAACTTGAGTCATATATCCTTAACCCTAAAGTTGGGAAAAAATGAGGTCCATTTTCTTTTTAAACCTCCCCCTAAAATTAAGTTTGCAATTGTATTTACTCCCATTTTGCTCATTAGAAATTACCTTTTTGGTGCAAGACTGTTTGCCCATGGTTTTACCAAATGATTTTCCCATTCTTCTTCACTAAAGGCTTCCACATACTTATGCAGACTGTACTCATACTGTCAGGCCAGGCATGGATATTTCAGCCCTTATAGTCCAGTGTTCCTATTCCTACATTTATGATGACAAATTCCTTCATTTCCCAAACTCCCATGGTGTCATCAATCAAGCTTTCCCTCTAGCTTTACAAAACCAAAACAAAGTCTACCTGGACACCTTACACCACTTTCTCTCCACCAGAGCACCAACCCCAAACATGACAGTGGAGAGAATTGTTGAGAAGCTGCGGGTCCTTGTGACTGGATGCTCTCAGCTGTGTGTATTTACCAGCTGTTGCCTGGGAAGCTTTGACAGCTTGGTGGCACATTTACTTTAAAACAAAATACTTGTTCCTTATGAGCAGTAGTTATCTGCCTATCTCGGCATCTAGAGCACTGTATTAAAAGTTGAGCTTTGTGGGTAACTGTTGACAGTAGTCTGCCTCGAATCTGTGTGGACGTTTGCAGAAATATGTCCACACAAGTATGTAGGGGGGCCTTAAGTAGTTTAAGCTCCCTCAGCATGAATGGTGATCATCTGTGAGCAGTAATTTTCTAGCCTTGCCACAGATTTGCAGAATAATTCAGACCTGTAATTTGACTGTGAATTTCTACTCTAAGCTGGTCCATATTCCTGTGGCTGTAGGATAGTTGTCGTCCTTTAGCAGCCTCTTATGGGCCTTCATTCTGGATTGTTTTTGTTTAAGTTTATCTCCATCCATCTTTTTCAGAAACACTGAGCACATTTGTTGCTGCTGAAGAAATAAAATCCCCACATAAACCTTAAACCATCCTGTGTTTTCAGTGTATTTCATGGAAGGAAATGTGTGGTCAGGGTGATGTGAATTGTTAATTTTACTTACTTTTTAATGATTTGATGGTATGACAAAAAGTTTAGCATTGGCTTTATCTATTCAGAGCATCTTCTACCATGTTTTTTTCTTTATCTGTGAAGATTTTCAGTCATCCAGATCATGGTCAAGCTTGAAAGGTTCAGTTTAGGCAACAGGACGTGAAGTTTGCTAGAAGATGTTTCACCTCTACCAAGAGGCTTCTTTAGTTCTAACTAGTGGTGAGGGGCACTGAGTTTAAAGAGGTCATAGAATGATTATATAGAGTATTTGGTGCTGGACCTTAAGGGAGTTTAACATTGGTTGGGCTAAAAATGGCATATTTGCTGTTCTATGATCCCTAAGGCAAGCCTGGTTAAAAGCCCTAGAATGAAACAACAGGTTTTCTTCCTTTTATAGTATGATCATGAATATTTAGATGAGCTGTGCGCTGATTGGTCAGTTTACAATGAGTGAAGCTGCTTAGCAAAGATGCATCATAGCAACAAGCACTCACCCCAGTGGACAGGGGCAAGGAGCAAGCAGGGGCACAGAGCGTCACCCTACCCAGTGACGGTAGCCTGGACACCGCCTGCCTTACCGGCCCCCAGCCCCCTTCCTCTGTCTGAGGACTGGTGGCTCATGGCTCTCTGCTGAGGTCCAGTCCAGTCAGCGGCCCAGCAGTCGACACTTCATACCCTCCTCCTCCCTTGGGCCAGTGAACCAATGGTTTGGCCTGTATGTAAATTTTGGGGGGGACAAAAGGCCAGAACCAAATAAGGCAACATCTCAGAGTTTTCGTCAACTTGGGGCTTTGTTTGAATTTGCCCGTTTTATGGTGGAAGTTTAGAATTGTAAGAATTGAAGAGAGAGGAGGTTTCGATGGGGTTTGAACATCTCTGTATGTCCATTTCACCCATTGAACTATCGTTATTCATCTATGACAATGGAAACTTGGGTTTTGCATTCTATGACTCCTTTAATATACTGTAGGTGAAACAAAGAATTAGGGACATCAAAAGGTACAGTAGCTCTGATTCCTCGTACTGGATTGGACATGGAGGTCACCACTGAGGGGTTAATGGTCACTTGGGAGTTTTGATGGTAGTTAACTCCCTTGTCAGAGTAGTTTTGGTCACATGCCTCAATGAAGTCAGGCAGTTGCGAGGTGAATTTTCTGGGTATTGTTCCTAAAAGTGCTTTGTAAGCAGGTGAAAGTTTATGTCTATGACCACCTCCTGTGTTAAGAGATGGTGTTTTCAGGTTAACAAAGATTGCTTCCTTGACTCCTCGCTCAAAAACTCGGTCTTCTTTGGCCAGAATTTGGACCTCCATATTACTTCTGCATTTTGGCTAAGGAAGAAAGATTTTGGATACCTTTCATATTGGTCTTCTTGATACTCCTCATTAAAGTCCAGATTTGTTGAGTTATCTATTTAGTGGTCTTGTCAACAGACCTTGTGGATCTTGCTAGCTTCTTCTGAGTTATCAAGGATGACTTGGCTTACAATCTTCTCATTGACCAGTCTGCTATGGTTCCCAGTCTACATGATACTGATTACTCTTTGAGAAATGTCCGAGGTCTTTCCTAGTGAACTGACCTTTTAGTATTAGAATAAGAGGTCTGATTACACATGCACATTACACTTTTCAAATCCTTCCTCTTCAATATTTTATTGTATGTGTAGATGATATAAGTTGGTGTTGTCACGTAAAGTTACAGTTTAGTACATATAGCCCAAAATTTCCCCATTGTTGGACGATAAAGGGATTTTCTATAATCCCGAGAAAATATATTCTTGTTTATGGTTGCGATGTTATGGTTATAATAAATGGAAAAGTTATGTCATTGCAACTGGATGCTACTAGTACTACAGGTGTCTGTTTGAAGATTGATGTTCTTCTGGTCTCATGTACCCCTTTCCCACTGGCCAAAAAAACTGTTAAAACTCGGTAACAATCTGCTTTTAGTGGCAGTGGGAACATCTTACTGTCCCATGTCTACCTAGGTTAAATGACTCTCCTAACAAGCCGCGATAAAATTACCTTGACTCTGATCAGCCTGCTGTTGGAACACCAGAGGTGTAACCTGCTAATTTAAGCATTGAGCCGAAATGCGGACGTCAACACACACCGCCAGTCGCTTCTTGTCTAACGAGCAGAGGCAACTCTGTTTACCTTTGAAAAACATGGAGCAGCTCTGGTGAGAGGGATTTGGACAGATAAAAGAGTGAAACTATTAAGTACACTTACTTCACCCTGGCTTCCTCCATGTTGCTCTCCATTGCTTATTTTCTTGATTTCAGTCGCACTGGTGACATCATCAATGCTAACCCAGTGTCATGGTGTCACCAGACACACAGCTGCAGGGACAGAGGCCGCGCTACTGCCAGCGGGATCGTTAGCAAGTCAACCCATATTTGAAAAACATGTTAACCCGCTATCAGTGGGGAAGAGGCTTTGCTTATGTGAAAACACATTCTCCTCTTACTTCTTCACGTCTTCACGTTGATTTGCTAAAACACACAAGAACTTTGTGACAAACTGCAGTTTAATGTGCATCTCATTTTGTCTTCTTTCCTGTAGCCCATTAGTTTTACCATTTGCTCCACTGAACTATGCCACCAGGATGGTATCAGTCATTATTTGATCGTTTTATGACTATTATTTGTAAAAGCTGAGTCAAAAACTTGAAGGCAGGGTGCTTTGCCTGTTTGACCCACTGCAGTAAAACCTACTGATTTGACTCATGGTCATTTCAGATCACTGGAAGATCTTGGACACAAACACAACCAAAGACTCCTCATTGTGGATCCCTTTGTTTGCTCCTATCATAGATAAATATATCACAGGCCTTGGTCGTCACTTTGATACAGGTGTCTTTAACTTATGTGGTTATGGAACCAAAGGGGTGTGGCCTATAGCTGAGAAGTTTTATCCGTGTCAGATATTTGAGATTTCCCGCTAACCCCCATATCCCACATCCTCCGTCAGCGCCCTGCTCCGCTCACGTACATTGTGCGGATTACTTGTCTTTCATGTTAATCAATGAGAACCACATCCACAGCTGCTCCTACGCCTGGCACCGTTCATGTACGTCTTACCCGTCTTTCACTGTTAAAATATGGAGCTGAGGTACTTTTTGCTCCGGTCCGGCTAGGTCAAGATCCGAAATTACAATTGCACCAAACAAGAAAAAGAACGGCGAGAAGAGATGCTGAGTTTGGAGGTAGAGAACAAACATAGTTCATGCAAACCAATGTTATATAATCCTAGTTATTCCTGTTACAAAAATCCGCAATAAAAACAAAAAAATATTTGGGCAGAAACTGCACATATGCTAGATGCTGATGGGGATTTTTTTAAAGTTTCATATTGAATTAAATGTTCATATTTTTTCCCTGTTTTGCTCCTACAAGTTTAATAATAATGATATTGCACATGCTCTTCTCGAGCTCCAGGGAGGTCTGAGCGGAGCAGGATGAGAGAAGCAGCGGAGGCTGCAGGGTTTGCTTTACGCAGGCGCAAGTACTTTCTATGTTAGACAAGCTAACGGTAAGCTAGCTCCACAGGTGGCTCTGTGGAAAAGAAACAAATAAGCAGACGAAATACAAAAGGCAACTGTCAACCAGCTCCATAGGCAGAGCCACTCAACAACTAGTTAACGCTATGATCCATAATAGATGGTGTTGATGGCAGCAGCACAACTGATATTTCTCTCCAGGATGGAGTCACAGCCAAACAGGAACAGACCAGATGAAGCTACTATGAGAAAAAGCAGAGAGAGCAGAACGTTAGAGATTGAACTAACAGATTCTGCAGAGTGGGAGAATAGAGATAGAATGAAGCAGAATGATGAAAAAGGGGTCCCTATGTCCTCCAGCAGTCTAAGCCTATAGCAGCAGAACTATAGAGATAGCTCAGGATAACCTGAGCCACTCTAACTAGAAGCTTTATCAAAAAGGAAAGTTTTAAGCCTAGCCCTAAAAGTAGAATTAGACTCAATTTTATATATTCCTTGGGATTACTCCTTCAGGGAAATTCTGGTTCCATTAGCTTATGTAGAGTACAAACAGTTAAAGCAAGACGCCATTAAAGATAAAAAGATAAAACAGACAATATGAAAAGAGTTTATACAGTACCAAAAAAGCATAAAAAAAGAAAAAATTGTAATGTCCTGGAATATGTTTCCCTTAGAAAGAAATCTGCTCAGTAGAGAGCTAAAGGAAGACTACACTGTAGCTGGCTTGGGTTATTGTACCTTTACTGCAGAAATGTACTGACCTTATAAATAAGTAAATATTACACAGGCTACATAGTAGTTTGCATGAGTTATTTCACAGTGAGAGAGAAGACTAATGCACGAGTGAAAATAGGTAATAAAGGACATCTTGCCCTCTTCCCATCACCTCCTCCTTAACCCAAGTGAAGAGTTGTACAGCTTGATGGCTTGAGGAACAAAGCAGTTCAGCAGTCTGTTGGTCCTGCATTTGGGGAGGAGCTGTGCCCTGGGGGGCTCCAGTGCTGCTGGCCACAGTGTCAGAGATGGTGTCTCTCAGCCTGACGTCTGTGAGATAGCTGGAGATCCATGCCACCAGGCAGGGGTCCACTGCCATGCTATTCAGTTTGTCTCTGAGCAGGGAGGGCCGGATGGTGTTCAATGCACTTGAGAAGTCCAGGATAGAATCCTGGACCTCACAGACTAGAACTGGTAGTAATTTTATGAAATGTCTTGAGTAGTACATCTTTAAATATCACCAAGTGGTGTTTAGAAATCCTGTGTGAAATGCCTTCTGTATCCTTTCCCATCGGCTTACTACTGCTGGTCAGAAATCAGACATTGTGGTCTGCAGTGAAAGGATATTTTTTGTGGAGTCTGGTGTTAAAAAACAGAGTTTCTAAGTTAGACTGCTGCTGTTCGGACATCTGTTTGCAAGCTTATGAGGTAGTTTGATGATCACTATTATAGAGTACAACAAAGGAAGGGGTAAACATTAAGCAGTTAAGCAGACAGTTTTAATGAAATGACTTTCAGCCTCGGTCTTAGTATTTATTCTGCAAACCAAAACCCCCCTAGTTGGAAAACAGTTTTAACAAATAAAAGAATATTTGAAATGTTAAACATTGTTACTATTGAAATAACTTAGATTTGAATGAAATTTGAGTGATCCATATAAATATTTCCTGTTCAACATAAGGTAACATAGATTAATGAAGCCGTCACCTTGGCCATAGTCCACCTGTGGCTTCAGCTCACATACCACCGCTTGTCCTGAAGGTGATGAAGCACAATTAATCTTAACAGACTGTTCACATATTCCCCAAAGCTAAATCAGTCATCACCCCAAGACAGAGGTCAACACATGGATGTAATACTATGCACAAAGCAACCGTGCCTATGAGCCTGTAGGTTTGGACTGCAGAACCGATTACTCTGTGTCCGCCTATAGATGCTCACCTACTTGATTTTATTTTAAGGAACAAATATTTTGCAGACGTCAGGCACTCAGAGGGTCAGTGACACCCATCTAATAATACCAAAGTGCCCAATAAAGTGCTTTTGAATGTATTCCCCTTTAAAGTCATGTTCCATGTGCAAACTGCCATGCATGCCATTGCTAAATATTGCTTCTCCGTTTCAAAACCAAAATAATTCTAAAAAAAAAAGAAGAAAATTGTTACATTTGTTGTCCTGGTGCTTTGCTTTTCTTTGGCTTATTTCTCATTATGTGACTGTTCCTGACTAGTCATTTTCCCCTCCCGCCATCTCTCCCCCTGTCAGCATGGTGAAGCCCATTGTAGACAGTATCCATGTCTATGAACACATATTGATGATGCTTTGTCGCTCAGCTGTGATTCTCCCCCTCTACTAACAACATTTGGTTTCTCTCTGCAGCCGCGGTGGGAAGAAGGCCTCTTTGCAATGCTAATTGTTTTCTGTGTTTGTGGCAGAGATCAGTGGGCTGCCATATTCTGTCTGCCTCCAATAAACAGAAGGGGGGTGATGAGATGCTGCCAGATATACAATACTTACCAAGATAGCCTCTGCAACCGTTACTTTCAGAGCTGTATAATTTAAACAATAAATTACCAATTTAAAAGTCATTCAGACATTTTTTAAATTTATATATCATGTTATGGATACCTTCTAGAATACTATTTCTCTGAAAATAACAGTTAGAGGCCAGCTTAAATGTCATGTATCCTCTATGAAACATCATTCAGGGGTTTTACCTGCGCTGTAAGCGCACCCTGCTGGTTGTGTGATATAGGAAATAGCTTGCTGTGCTGAGATAAAGATTTTAAAACTTACAACAAAATACAGATTGTATAACTTACTGAAATAAAATTTTGTTGTAAATTAAAAAATTAGATTCTAGCTGCACCTTTTATCGTTTATTTAAATATATTTGTTTTATTATACATGATGGCCAAGATGGCGATAGTTATAATTTCCCACTTTTTCTGTATTTTGGTTAAAGTTATTGAGACAATATATGTTGATCCTTTAGTGCTGTTTTATTCCTGGTTTTAACTCAAGTAGTCCTGTAGGGGTATGCTAACCGCAATCGGCCTAGAGTTACCCGTGTTTCCCCTCTCTCTCCCCTTCATTTAGAAAACGTCGAGGTGCATCAAGTGCTCATTTGGGGTCTGAGAGGAGCAATGCACTGAGATACCAGCGAATTAAAAAAGCCAAGAAGACAACCATGAACAACAACAACTCCAAGACTAGAAAGAAAGCAGGTATGTACAATTTTTTTCACCCCAAGAGAAAAATCCAGATGACTGGTCAAACACTTTGCCGCTGAGTAGAACTGAAAACGTACAACTAGACAAAAGACAGACCAGGTTCATCAGAATGAGGTAAGGCAAAAAGCAGTGGAGGGCAATGCATATGGTACCTAGTGGGAACCCCTCAACTTCATTTACTTCTTATCTCTTGATGTCCAAATATATATAAATATATATATATATATACACTCACCGGCCACTTTATTAGGTACACCTGTCCAACCGCTCGTTAACACTTAATTTCTAAGCAGCCAATCACATGGCGGCAACTCAGTGCATTTAGGCATGCAGACATGGTCAAGACAATCTCCTGCAGTTCAAAGCGAGCATCAGTATGGGGAAGAAAGGGGATTTGAGTGACTTTGAACGTGGCATGATTGTTGGTGCCAGAAGGGCTGGTCTGAGTATTTCAGAAACTGCTGATCTACTGGGATTTTCACGCACAACCATCTCTAGGGTTTACAGAGAATGGTCCGAAAAAGAAAAAACATCCAGTGAGCGGCAGTTCTGTGGGCGGAAATGCCTTGTTGATGCCAGAGGTCAGAGGAGAATGGCCAGACTGGTTCCAGCTGATAGAAGGGCAACAGTGACTCAAATAACCACCCGTTACAACCAAGGTGGGCAGAAGAGCATCTCTGAACGCACAGTACGTCGAACTTTGAGGCAGATGGGCTACAGCAGCAGAAGACCACACCGGGTGCCACTGCTTTCAGCTAAGAACAGGAAACTGAGGCTACAATTTGCACAAGCTCATGGAAATTGGACAATAGAAGATTGGAAAAATGTTGCCTGGTCTGATGAGTCTCGATTTCTGCTGCGACATTCGGATGGTAGGGTCAGAATTTGGCGTCTACAACATGAAAGCATGGATCCATCCTGCCTTGTATCAACGGTTCAGGCTGGTGGTGGTGGTGTCATGGTGTGGGGAATATTTTCTTGGCACTCTTTGGGCCCCTTGGTACCAATTGAGCATCGTTGCAACGCCACAGCCTACCTGAGTATTGTCGCTGACCATGTCCATCCCTTTATGACCACAATGTACCCAACTTCTGATGGCTACTTTCAGCAGGATAATGCGCCATGTCATAAAGCTGGAATCATCTCAGACTGGTTTCTTGAACATGACAATGAGTTCACTGTACTCAAATGGCCTCCACAGTCACCAGATCTCAATCCAATAGAGCATCTTTGGGATGTGGTGGAAAGGGAGACTTGCATCATGGATGTGCAGCCGACAAATCTGCGGCAACTGTGTGATGCCATCATGTCAATATGGACCAAACTCCCTGAGGAATGCTTCCAGCACCTTGTTGAATCTATGCCACAAAGAATTGAGGCAGTTCTGAAGGCAAAAGGGGGTCCAACCCGTTACTAGCATGGGGTACCTAATAAAGTGGCCGGTGAGTGTATATATATATATATATATATATATATATATATATATATATATATAGATATAGATATATGTATAGATATATATATATGGTTGTTTTTTTAGCCAACTAGTGCTGAACTGTTGATTTTTTCATTATGATAAATAGATTTGGACCGAAATTATTCTGTTGTCTGTTTATATGTGATATTAATTAACCTGATTATTATGGTACTAACAGCGAAGTGTGTTTATCAGTGTTTAGCAGTGATTGGGAATGTTTGTTTCTCTAGGTGTCTCCACCTCTCAGACCCAGCAGGCCTACACCTCTCAGGTACTCCCGCCCGAAGAAGCGCTCTACCTCTGCAAGAAGAAGAAACGGCCCATTCTTCATGATCCATACGCTCGCTTTTCCGCTCTCGTGTACCGCCGTCCGCCACGGGAGGACCAGAAGGCCATTTTAGCTAGCATGGACCACATGGACTCAGACCATGGCACCTTCCTCTGAAAGGCTTGTTACCATTACCGTTCCATCAACATCCTCCCAGCTATACAAGACAACAGTCAGTTTATGCAGTTTCCACCTGATGAAGACCAGAGTATGTTTTATGTTTCAGTCTGTAGCTTCCGACGCGGTTTATTCGGTTAGCTTTTGTGAGCAGATTGACACTAACCTGGGTCACTCTAGAGAAGAACCTGAACAGAGTTCAGTTTCACTTTTTCTAGTGAAATAAAAATGCATATTCTAGTCTAAAACTTTTTGTCTCAGTTAACTTTCCAGTTGTGGACACAAACAGTGTCTGCATCGTCTAATGTCGACCAGTATCCCCTTCTTAACATTGCTTAAATTTGAGATAATCGTTGAACATTTACTCTAGTTTTCTTAAAAAGAGGCAGGTTCTGATTATTAATCTCAGTTTTCCCAAACTTCCCTTTAATCCTTCAACCACTGGATGATTGAAATTCCTCAGACTGAGCTCCTGTTTTCTGAGAGAAGCCCATTTCGATTAGCCCCCCCCCACCCCCCACACACACACACACACGTTTACAGCTCCTTCCAATGAATGATCGCCCTCACATATAAGGACGATGTTACTGCTCACCTGCTATACCTCAGAGTGCACAGACCACATAACCATTGGAGACAACCAGCTACCCTCCTTTGCTTTTTCTCTCTGAGCAGTGAATGCTTTTGCAATGTACTTCCTGCTGTGTGGAAGTAACTTCGTAAACTAACCTGGAGATAACATTTTAAATCAAAAATGAAAGCCTTGAACTAGTTTCCTTCTGAGGACGGGTCCATCTGGATGATGGTTTGGTTACCTTTAAAGATTTAGACTGTTCTAGGCTACATTGCTCTCACAGCTGTTTGAAATGGAGCAAAAAAACAAAAAACAAACAGCTCTAAAATATTTGAACTTCTCCTTGTCTCATGCTGTCGAGGGCTTTAGTTTCTGTTCAGAAATCCATGCCAAGCAGTAGATAGTGAGGGTTAGGATTTTGTGCCATAAAGCATCACTCTAAACATATGTACGTCCCTTTTTTAGGCCTTAAGCCTAACTTTTTTTATTTCAGCATCATTGTTATTTATTAAGATCTATTGTTTTAGCTGTGTTCCCAGTTGGGGGAGGGGGGTGCAGTTAAAGGGAAAACATTGGTGTTATTTTGCCCCCAGCTTCAGCAGCAGCCTTCCACGCTCTGCTTATAACTGCATGAAAATGACAAACGTTTCATTCAGAAGATGAGTAAAAAAGGTGCCATAACTCAGCTGTGACCTTTTGTATGCATACTGCTGCTAGGTGGCGCTCTAAATCACTGATAGTGGACACTTTAGCCGTACATTTTCTTTTTTTAACCTCCCAGGTACTGCGATGTTTCGCTTTGTGTCATTAATTTCAGATGTCATGCAGGCATTTGCCCTGAAACAGAGCATGTTCAGAGTTTTATGTCAAAAATACATTTGTATGCCTTTGTTATAGTTTTTATATTCTATCATATCTGCTGATGTTTCATTCAGAAAACTGATGGTCTGGTTTAGATATTTCCACTGTCCGTCTACAGAGGAATTAGATTCTAGAAAATAAATTTTTCACTAATATTTCCATCTGTTTTTCAAACTATGAGTGTGGAAAAAAGGAACAAAAAATAGAAAACAAATAAAATGACAAATAAATAACAAATGAAATTGTATCTCTCTAAATTAGATAAATGATTCCACAGACATGGACATATTTCTGTTCTTTATGACAGTTATAGCTTAAAGCAAGACCTCTGACCTCAGCCTTTAATAAAATCAAAAGTTTCATTCCCAGTATTGGTATCTGGATAAATTAGGCCTGTAGCTTCTTAAGTGCAGGAAGTGACACTCCCAACCTGCTCTGCAGGGGTGTTCACGGTCTCCCTCCTGATGAACCAGTTTAGTCCAAACTGGAATTGCTGCAAGTCAGCCACAGCATGCAGCTCCAGATACTAAAATGCTCTGGTACAGGTCGCCTCAATGGTTCGTGTCTTACTGTGAGAGACATAATCTGCTAAACAAATCCAGAAATCACAATATATGACTAGTTACTTGTATGATACTATCAAGGCTCAGAACATAGAACCCAGTATTCAAGGCAGACATACAGATTTCTCAAAAAGTGTTTATTTAAAAATGATGGATTGGCAGCGAGGGCATTTAAGGCAGAAACCTGTGCAGGAAGAAAACCCAGGCTAGTGACCACCTCTATCTGGAGGAATATGATAGAGAACATGTGAGTCACTAACCTGGTCTTAAAATTCAGTCCGGGCCCAGAGAACCAGGGTAGTTACAGCCGAACGACTGCAAATAATACTGGGAAGGTGCTGCAAAGAGAGTCCCAGACGTTGAAGTTCCGGATGACAGAGAACAAGTAGGAGATCAGATCCGAGCAGATAAAGGAAGGGAGGATAATCCAGGGGGTGAAGCCAAAGCCATGTCCAGGACAAGCTCAGGATTCAGAACCAGGAGATCTGATCAGAGGTCCAAAGATTTGAAGGGAAATCCAGAACAGTGTCAGGAATAAGTTCCAAGTGTGGTTACCATGCAGAACCCAGCAGGAGTCCGAAGACAGGTCAGGCAAACAGATCAGAACGGGAACAGGCAGGCTCAGACGTCCAAAGGCAGAAGGGGTTAGGATCAGGCAATCAGTAACGCTTAGAGAAACTCTCACCACAGGCTCAAGAATAATCTGGTACTGATGACTGGTTAGTGGGCTGGTTAAATAGAGGCTGGAGTAGATGGATCAGATAAGCGGTAATAAGAAACTGGGTGGAGTTAGGCAGATGAATGAAATGAGTAATCTAGCCAGTCATCAGCTCAAAGCTCATGACAGATACAGCTGAAAAGTAAGTATTTGAACCCCTGTCTATCAGTTTGAATTCTGTCCCTCAAAGACCTGTTAGTCTGCCTTCAAAGTGTCCACCTCCACTCCATTTATTATCCTAAAATAGTTGCACCTGTTGGAGGTCGTTACCTGCATAAAAATACCTGTCCACCCCATACAAACAGTAAGAATCCAAATACTAACATGGCAAAGACCAAAGAGCTGTCCAAAGACACACCTCCACAATGCTGGAAAGGGCTACGGGGAAATTGCCAAGCAGCTTGATGAAAAAATTTCCACTTTTGGAGTTATCATTAGAAAATGGAAAAACCTAAACTTGACTGTCAGTCTTCATCTCACCTCACCTCATGGGTTCTTAGTGATCCTAAGAAAGGTGAGAAATCAGGCCAGAACAACATGGAGGCCAGAACACGAGTCATGGGATTAAGTCATGTAGTCAGATGAGACCAAAATAGAACATTTTGGTCATAATTTCACGAACCATGTTTGGAGGAAGAAAAATGATGAGTATCACCCCACGAACACCATCCCTACTGTGAAGCATAGGGGTGGTAGCATCTTGCTTTGGGGATGTTTTCTGTACATGGGACAAGGCGACTGCACTGTATTAAGGAAAGAATGACCAAGGCCATGTATTGCAAGATTTTGGGGAACAACTTCCTTCCCTCAGTTAGAGCATTGAAGATGGGTGGAGGCTGGGTCTTCCAGCATAACAATGACACAAAGCACACACCAAGGAGTGGCTTTGGAAGGAGCATATCATGGTTCTGGTGTGGCCTAGTCAGTCTCCAGACCTAAAACCAATAGAGAATTTTTGGCGGGAGCTCAAACTCTATGTTTCTCATCAGCAGCCCAGGAACCTGACTGATCTAGAGAAGATCTGTGTGGAGGAGTGGGCCAAAATCCCTCCTGCAGTGTGTGCAAACCTGGGGAAAATCTACAAGAAATGTTTAACGCTTGACCTGTAAGTGCAATCAAAGGCTACTCTACCAAGTATTAACATTGATTTTCTCAGGTGTTCAAATACTTATTTACAGCTATATCATACAAATACATAGTAAAAAATCATATATTGTGATTTCTGATTATTTTTTATTTTTTTAGATTATGTCTCACAGTGGACATGCACCTACGATGACAATTTCAGACCCTTCCATGATTTCCATGAACTTGGAAAATAGCAGAGTGTTAAAATACTTATTCTCCACACTGTAACTCCTTTTATAAGTTGGTTTAGAACAATTGTGTGGAAAATAAAATAACAGAAAAAGTTGGGTCTTTGTTTGGAAGTCGGCTTATTCAATGTGTAAAGTTTAAACCTTCAGCCCTGCTGTGTCTGAGGTCTGGACAGAACTCAGGTTTCCCTGCAGCTTGGGTGCTAAGAGGAAAGCCCCAAATAGATCCAGAAAATGATGATCAGTAACCTTTGAACAGTTTCTGCCATTGTTAGAAACTGGCTGCAGGGATGCAGCTGATCATTACAGAGCACAGAGTAGCTGGTTTCATGAGCTGAGCTGCAGTGATTGGGATCAGAACATATCATGTCTCTACTGGAAGGATTGAAGAGTGGGTGAGATAATCTCTCAGCTAATATCCAGATGATCATCTGAGGGTTGCTGTCAAATCCAGACAGGCTTCCTTAACATCTCCTCAGAGGCTATACTGAATACCTGGAAACACCTCCACACATTTCTACTGTTACTCACTGAATTTAGCATTTCCTCCTTACAATACCGCAGCAAACATTAGTTCTTGGTATCTGAAGAATGATTGTGTCAGACATGAGTGACTTTTGGTATTCAGAAACTGAGAAGAAAGGGTTTTTCCTAATTTATGGAGATGCTTCTGCTGAGGAGTAGTAGAAAGCTGGTGCCTCAGACCAGATGGAAACAACAGTTTAAACTGTCAGTCATGTTTTAACCTAATTATTATCAGCAGCAATCAAGCAGCATCAGTTCATATGTGGTCTACCAATGGAGAAAGCGTTGGAGCTCTGTGCTATTCTGAGGTCTGGCTCAAACCTTCTGATGTGATGGCGCGGCAGTGGAGCAGCCATCAGACCATCAGCAGCGCTGTCAAACAGAGGCTCTTCAAGCAGCTGTTGGTGCAAAACAGGAAGCTGAGGGATCCTGATGGAACGTCACATGATGTTGCCATGGTAAAAACACCTGATGCTTTTAGAAGAAAGAAGGCCGATGGTTTCCTTTTCATGGAGGTGTTTTTTCCTGCTGTGCGTCTTTAAGGAGACCCTTACAGGCTTTATCTAAAAGGGTCCTTTAAGTTTGGGGAAATAGAGGAAAGTTTGCAGCAGATCTGGGGTCCGTTTCACAAAGCAGGTTTAACAAACTCGGATTTAAATCCTTAACTCTAAATTGATCTAGCCTAAGACCGTGAACTCTTTTTGGTCTTTGGTTTCGCAACAGCTGTTATGAATTATTTCAATCAAATCTAGGTAGGTCCAATCAGAGTTGATCGCGCGCGTAGCAAGTATGAAAAGCTATTATCAGTGGAGCCCCGATTTGACGAGTCGCCATGACAACAGGTACCAAATTAAAAAAAAAAAGAATCGGTTTAAAAGACAGAGCTACAGCTGCAAAGGAGAGGAAGATGGTGAATAAGAAGATTGCTGCTCGAGTTAATGCGTCGCTTAATATAAAATGGGCTGTGGCAGGCCATACTTACATTTATATACATTTAAAAGCATTCTACTCTCTGTTGTTTCATTTGTAGATCAAAATAACATGCCTTGGCTGAACATTAATAATATATTTTCTAAATCACATTTTGCAGTAGAAACTGAATTTCAGCAAGTAAAAAAAATAATTATACTAGTAAGAATTTTTATATGTTTAGAAATATTTACACTTTTGAAGTGGCCGTTTTGACATTTATCAGCTTGCCTCAATATGTATTTATGATATGTGAAATGCATTTCTTCTTAGTCGAAACAATACAAATGATAACAAGTAACAATAGGAATATGGGGATCTGAAATTACAGGTGCTGGTCATAAAATTAGAATATCATGAAAAAGTAGATTGATTTCAGTAATTCCATTTAAAAAGTGAAACTTGTATATTATATTCATACATTACATACAAACTCATATATTTCAGATGTTTATTTTGTTTAATTTTGATGATTACAAATGACAACAAATGAAAATCTCAAATTCATCATATCAGAAAATTAGAATATTACTGAAGACCAATAAAAACCAAGGATTTATAGAAATGTTGGCCAACTGAAAAGTATGAACATGAAAAGTATGAGAATGTACAGCACTCAGTATTTAGTTGGGCCTCCTTTGGCCTGTATTACTGCAGCAATGCGGCGTGGCATGGAGTCGATCAGTCTGTGGCACTGCTCAGGTGTTATGATAGCCCAGGTTGCTCTAATAGTGGCTTTTAGCTCTTCTGAATTGTTGGGTCTGGTGTATTGCATCTTCTTCTTCACAATACCCCATAGATTTTCTATGGGGTTAAGGTCAGGAGAGTTTGCTGGCCAATTAAGAACAGGGATACCATGGTCCTTCAACCAGGTACTGGTAGCTTTGGCACTGTGTGCAGGTGCCAAGTCCTGTTGGAAAATGAAATCTGCATCTCCAAAAAGTTGGTCAGCTGCAGGAAGCATGAAGTGCTCTAAAACTTCCTGGTATGTGGCTGCGTTGACCCTGGACCTCAGAAAACACAATGGACCAACACCAGCAGATGACATGGCACCCCAAACCATCACTGACTGTGGAAACTTTACACTGGACTTCAAGCAACGTGGATGAAGTGCCTCTCTTCTTTTCCTCCAGACTCTGGGACCTTGATTTCCAAAGGAAATGCAAAATTTACTTTCATCAGAGAACATGACTTTGGACCACTCACCAGCAGTCCAGTCCTGTTTCTCTTTAGCCCAGGCAAGACGCTTCTGACGCTGTCTGTGGTTCAAGAGTGGCTTGACACAAGGAATGCGACAGCAGAAACCCATGTCTTTCATACGTCTGTGTGTGGTGGTTCTTGAAGCACTCACTCCAGCTGCAGTCCACTCTTTGTGAATCTCCCCCACATTTTTGAATGGGTTTTGTTTCCCAATCCTCTCCAGGGTGCGGTTATCTCTCTTGCTTGTACACTTTTTTCGACCACATCTTTTCCTTCCCTTCGCCTCTCTATTAATGTGCTTGGACACTGAGCTCTGTGAACAGCCAGCCTCTTTAGCGATGACCTTTTGTGTCTTGCCCTCCTTGTGCAAGGTGTCGATGGTCGTCTTTTGGACAACTGTCAAGTCAGCAGTCTTCCCCATGATTGTGTAGCCTATAGAACTAGACTGAAAGACCATTTAAAGGCTTTTGCAGGTGGTTTGAGTTAATTAGCTGATTAGAGTGTGGCACCAGGGGCCATCAATTTTGAACCTTTTCACAATATTCTAATTTTCTGATATGATGAATTTGAGATTTTCATTTGTTGTCATTTGTAATCATCAAAATTAAACAAAATAAACATCTGAAATATATGAGTTTATATGTAATGTATGAATATAATATACAAGTTTCACTTTTTAAATGGAATTACTGAAATCAATCTACTTTTTCATGATATTCTAATTTTATGACCAGCACCTGTAATTTATAGCCATCCAGGATGTTTATTCTCGATCTGAAACTAATATCAAATTAGCTTGCCATAGCCTAGTGTTACCACAATAACAATACCAGTTTATTTCTTCAATGGTAGTGGATCTATTTAGTTCATCATCTGGTAGCAGGTGAAAATGAAGAATAAAAACATTCTTCTAATAGATAGAACCTGTTCATCATCTCATGGGATTCATCCTCAGTTTGACTCTGTCTTCTTTTAAACAGTAAATGCTAAGTGGCTGTTTGCAGCCTCTTCAGATGTTATCATCCCAATTAATGGCTGTTATTAGTGGTTATCAGTACCATAGAATGGCTTCAGATTGTGCCAGTAGGTTATTATCACCAAGTGAATCCTAACCCTAAAGTGATTCCTTTTCCCCCATGGAATTAATACATTTATTTATGTGTAATCTGAAAATAATTTCTGTAGTTCTTCATGTACTGTAAAATTAAACAAATAAAAATAAAATGACCTGCATGTTGCTAATATTAGACAAACCAAAAACAAGTAATCTCATATCCTGTCAACTGAGTTGTAGAATCCTCTCCCTATAAATGATATTTAATTCTTTGTGAATTAATGCCGATCATTCTTAAATAAGATTCTTGTGTAACAAACTTAGTTTTATGCACAAAACTATGACAAAAATCGTACTAAATCAGGAAATAAAACAGCGTGATTGGCTGTAAGGAGAGGGGAGACAGAGGAAACTCTGAGTTTACTGAAGAAAACCTGCTGCTGACCAGATTAGCTCTGGGAAAATGTTACTACGGCGACTGAAACAGAGGTTGAGGAAACTCTCTTCATCAAATGAAAAACTCAGTTTACCTGTTTACAGGTGTAGAAACCTTAGAGTAAAATGCTTTGTGAGATGGACCCCAGAGATCGATGGAGGATGAATCTCTCTGAGTCAGATCAGTGTAATTTTATTTAACAAAAATCTAGAAGATCACATTCTGGATTAGCAGCTATTTGAAAGATCAATATTGCATGTCATAGAAGATCATCTGTGTTCTATAATATCCCCAAACCAAATGAAGTAATCCAGGCATCCAACTGTAATCCCACCTTTCCTGGTGAGAACAGAGCGGAAGTAAAGCCTGAAAGAAGAGGCTGTTAGAGAGGAAGGAGTTTGTTTTGATCATCCTGAAATGCTTCAAATCAGAAGCAGTGGAAACTTATTCCGCTGTTGCAGTTTTACCAACCAGGGCTTTAAGTGGATGTGTGTAAAGTGGAAAGACAATGAGCTAAACTACTGGACTAAAGTCTCCACCTATAGTTACCATGATCTGCTTATGTGCCGGAAAAATGAATCATGTAAAATGAAAGAACAGGCGTAGAAAATTTATTTGCCTTTGGTAGGAACTGCACTGCCTCTATTTTAACCATAGGCTCAACAGACTTTTTATCAAAGTGAAGGCTGAAGCAAAGAGAGTATTTCCAGAACCAAAAAACAATGTCTGCTCTTTGAAAGGGAAAAAACGATCTTGCAGAAATCCATCCATCCAATGCTTTAGAAATGTTGATGAGGATAAAACCATTGCCGTTTACAGGGTGGGTCCATAGTCCATCACTTTTGGAGCCAGGAGTGGTACGTTTGTGAAACCAGTAGCTACCCATCGATTTTACAGGGATATTTAAACACAGGTACTGAGTTCAAGACTTGATTTGAGACTGTGTTCAACTGATTACGTCATAGTGCGGCACCAAGGCCTTTTCTGATTGGAAGACTCCTCGTTATGCGGCCGACAAATGCAGGCTTCTTTTTGTCTGTATTGAAGGACAGGTCCGCTCCGCTCTATCCTCCATAGCCTTGGGTATCCCATGATTCATTGCGAGTCCAAGCAAACTGGCTGCTCTGTACTCAGAGGAAAAGGGGAAATGGCGCTGAACAGTGGTGAATATTGGAAGTGCAGTTTAACATAATCCAGTCTGTGAATAGTTCCGTCTGAAATGAATGAAAATAATTGTTTTAATGGTTATTGAGTCAGATATGTGGCGGTAATGTTTGGTTTATTGAAAGGTTTTATCTGTCCCGTTGTAAATGGGTCTTGCTGACAATAAACTCAGATTCCAACATCTCTGCAGTTTGGGGACTATAAATCTGATATCTGAGAGGATGGTACTGCTGCTGAAGCTCCTCAGAAATATTATTAGCACCCAGAACAATAGTGAGAAGTTCAGCTTTGTGTGTCAATTGAAACGGTTGGTTGAAAGTCAGAGAAGGATGGACCTGTTTAAATCCATAGCCTCCTTATTTTCACAGACCTCCAAGGACCCGGTCTACCTGGATGGGACCTCTGAAATTGAGCACAGCCTGAAGAGATATTCTTGCAATTATCAAAAAATCATTACAAAACTGTATCCGCATTTACGGCCTTCCTGTGGTAGAGATCGGTATAATGCTTCAGCAGTGTATTGTGACTATTAAAGATTTAGAAATATACTAGCTTTAATGTGAACCTTTATTTTTTTTGGAAAAATAACTTGACTTGCCAACACTGACTAAAAAAGTTCTGCAATGATTGTTTGCACAGTGGATTATAGAAGCCCCACCGGGTGGTCTCACCTTAGTTGTAGGGAAGCGGCTGTTCCAACCGTTGCATTTCCAAATTCACCCAAGTGGTGCCCGACTTTACATGAGTGAATAAAGTGAATGTGATTGCTCATTTATCAAGGGGGCGGGATTGTTGTGGCGGAAGGTTCGCAGGCAAGTTTGATTGTGGCCGGTTTATCGGAAGCATCTTGCTAACCAGTTAGCAACTTAGTGCTACTTGGTCCCAATGGGAAATTCCATTGGGACCAAGTAGCACTAAATTGGTGCCTTAGAAACGACGCTGTCAAGGAACGCTATGGACAGAGGAAACATGCAAGAGGAGGAGAGTTTAGTGTCGGAGGTCGTGGATGAGTCTCATCCGTCATCCATTTTTTATTTAGAGGAGGAAAGCGGGGACGAAGATGTTGTGGAAGAGGACGCCAGGGCGGCAGAAGCTTGGTTTGGTGTAGAAGGCTTCCAGCCGTACATGTTTGAGCCCTTGCCTCGCAACGCTGCCAGTTCTGTTAGCTCTACGCCTGCCGAAGACACAGACGTCCATCCCCGTGAACACTGGGACGGAACTCAATGGGAAAGGAAAGGATTCTGATTTCTGATTTCAACCGTTGCGTATATTAGCTGCGACATATGAATCAAGATGCTATGACCCAAAAAATTTGATTGACAGATGACCGTTGATACATGATTGGCCGAATTTAGGTGTTCAGGCTGACGTAGAACTAACTGGCCAGCATAAAAAAAAGGAAGAAAAACACAGATTTTAAGACCGGATTTTTTTTTTTTAAATAGACATTTTCATTTTTTCTTGTCTGATAAAGAGAACATTTATATACAAGTTTAAGCCAGAATGATTTGAAATTTAAATATGACTTTCCTACAACTGTAAAGAGGAAGTTGCGTTCCCTTCTGGCGGTTTGCGAACAGAGATAGTTGTTGTAAGTTCCAAGCCCTAGAATCTGATGTATTAATGATAAAATTACATAAAAATTACATAAAAAAAATTTCAAAGTGCTATGAAACAATAACAGCTAAAAAGATTATAAATAAACTGGAAAAAATAAAATATGAATCAAAAACCTGGAGAAGCTAAATTTATCGGCCAGACTTCACAGCCTTTGTCCCTGAATTCTGCAAATCAAGAAAGAGAAACTCCTGAGTTATACTAAACATTTAGGGAATAACCATCCACAGATTAATTATTTATGAGTAAATTCTACCTGATGAATTTATGAATCAGAAAGCTAAATATGACTAAAGGAAATGAATAAATTATTTATAGAAGGTAATGGTTTTCTTAAGGTAGATGAAAATATCTTTATTAAATGATTAAACATATTAAGAGTGTTTATTTCTCAGGATTAAACACTGGATTAAATCAACTTTTATGTAAAGTAAAACTCTTAAGATTTGGAGACTTGTCTATTAGTAAGAAAACAAAGAGACAGCTTGACAGGTGATGCTTTTCAAAGAGTTGGAAGAATGAACTCGTGTCTAGACTGACCTTCTGAGTCTGACTGGACATTTTTCCATATGGCTGCAGGCGTCCGTCTTCAGTCCGTCTTTCATCACAGCGGATCCAGACCCAAACGTCCCGCCTGCCTGTGAAACATGCAGATCCTCTGGTGACTTTTGCTGCTGATCGCTGCAATAGAGGCTGGTGGGAAAACAGGAAAGCATTTTGGATTTAAAATACACAATAAGATTCTCTGTAAATATCTGAAATGAGCTACATAGACCTATATAGAGATATCGATCTATATAGCTGTACGTTTATTTTGTAGAGGAAAATATGCACATGGGTGCTACAGAAGAAGTGAGAGAGAAGCTGGTAGTGTGCGTTCGACTTCAGTGACACTTTCTAACACGGTGTGATCGATGTCTTTACTGTATGTGAGTGCCGGAAAACTAAACACTAGAGATTAGTTTAGGAATTTATGATCAATTAATTATCTTAGAGAAGAGAAGATACTTTTAATGAAATCTAGATTTTGGGACGGTCCTTGTTTTCAGAATGTATAAGTCAATATCTAATATTTTTGTACTCAGACGTTGCTTTCTGCCGTAGCGATGCAGAATTGTACACAGACTAGAGAAATATGTGTCTGTTTAAGCTCCTGAGTGAAATTGGTGCAACAAACTGTACTGTATCTTTTTTTCTGCAAAGCGACCCTCCTGAAACAAAGACGGTGAATTATATTTTATAGTGCGTGTGAATAGCAGACATAACCGGTTATTAATGGAAACACCTTACAGTTAATTCCCATAGCAGTTTACTTTGTTTTGCATTGCTTTAATGTACATTTGGCATGAATTGTGTTTGTTTTTTTGCTTTTTACTCTGTGGTGCTATCCGCCTGTAGAAGCACGGTGATCTGGATGTATTTTGGACTGCCTGGCGGATAAAAAGGTTTTCCACTGCAGCGTTGATGTTTGCAGTAAACCTTGGCGTGCTTCTTGATGCTGACTTGAAACAAAGTTGTTTCAGTTCCTAAGCTGGAGCACATGCTAAGTGAAGCAACAGATTTCCTGCCTTTTGCTCAGAGATGGAGCTTTGCAGCAGCTGCTAAACACCGTCCCACAAACGCTATTCACTGCTGTAAAATTGCCAAAAAAAGACAAACAACCATCAGATACATTTTAACAACTGGTGCTATTTAAAAGAAAAAAAGTTGGAAAAAAAAAACATCTGTGGTGCTTTTTTTTATTTCTTTGTTCTCTTGCTTCAGACAAAATGTAGCTTCTCAGTCCTCTACTGTAGATCGCTGTCTGGCGGCTCAATCAACCCCCGGCGCTCACAGGAGCCAGACGTTTGTTTTCTCCACCGTCCTATCAGGGAAATTCCTAAAACCCAATTAGATCAACTTTTTGAAGTGAAACATTTTGAGGCAAGTAACTTTAACAAAGCTTCGATTTGATTGAACTTTCTTTGGGTCAGGGCTTCTACATCAGCTGCATTGATTGGTGCAAAAAGCATCTACACATTGTCTTTGGTGCTGAGTGTAACATTCATACAACATTTTGATATTTAATATTGTCCATTAACTTCCCTATAGACCAGGGGTCGGCAACCCAAACTGTTCAAAGAGCGATATTGGACCAAAAAAAACAAATATATCTGGAGTAAAGGTCCTAAATAAGCCTCATATGGAAACATGGTGTATTAGTCCACTATACAAAAGGTGGGCGCTAGGCTTACCGCACCCTGACCTCACTGCTGGAAGATGGCAGGAGGGAGGGGTTACTATATTTGTGCAAAAATGGCCGCTCCCAGACTCAGTGATCAGGACGAAAATTATTATTATTTATATTTTTTTACTGATTAAAGCTAAATTCATTAAATCAACGCTAACATATTAGTTTTAGGTATAGATAATGATCCACTGATTATTCCTTGATGACCCGACTTTTCCTTTAAATGTTTATCTTAAAGCGAATGTCGCATTATGTGACTCTGCTGATATTTGGTGCTTTAAGTTTAAATTCCATTACAACATTAATGTATTAGGTTTTGTTACATTGATGAAATTATAGAAACACAATAAAGGAATAAGATTTTTGTTATTTTCATTTTGAGGATTTGGGGGGAAAATGGAAGAAAGTTCCCATCAATGCATCAGAGCGCTACCTGTGCAATCTATGAATTCTATCTTTGCTATCCTCTAATTTATCCAGAAGTTCTTCAATTTCACTTTTTCAAATTCACTTTTTCTCTCCCAGCTTGGTGGTCGGCTGCATATTTAGCATGCCTTCCCTGGAAAGGCCTTTCCTTATGACTCTTTTTTATTTGACAACTTCTCATTCCAGGGCAAACATGCAGGCAATCCTTCCTCATTGGTAGTGAAAGCAAATGATTCCCTCCATTCTTCTTTGAATCCTCTGTTCTCATCAGCTATCTTCCTTTTGTCCCCTTTGGGATCCATATCCTGAGACACAGCCACCTGCCTGGCACCGCGCCGCGCTGAAACTTGTGTCGCAGGCTATGATGTAAATCTTCAGTCACACAAATGTTTAAATTTAATTGTTTAAATGTACTGAATATACAACATTTTACAACATTGGAAAATATATAAAATGTTTGTTTGACCTCCTGTACACCATATTAAAACAAACAGTTTTTTAAAAGCTCCCGCGAGCTGCTAAAAAGCTGTGTGCGGCTCTGGAGCCGCGGGTTGCCGACCCCTGGCATAGAGGCTTTCAGACAGTCAGAGAAGGCTCCCCTGCTGGCAGCAGATCGTAGATCCAGTCACTAAAACCTCTCCAAAACCAACAAATAGATGGATGTACCACAAGTAGTGATTCTGTGTTTTGATACCGGAGAAAACATCTTTCTGTGATTCCAATCTTTGTTGTTACTGCCTTGAGAACATGTCAAATCCATCAGAAATTGATGGGGGTTTTTATAAATATAAAATGCAATACAAGTGGAAGAAGAACAAACTAAACTCATTTCTCCTGATTGTTCTGTCTTCCAGCAGATTTCAACTTGTATTTAAAACATTACTAACATTATTTTTTCATCATAGGCATCAACAACTATGTACCTCAAGATATCTCTTCATTAAAATCTGAAGTGCGCATGTGTACGCTGTACATTTCTGTCACCTTTAAGAAGTCCATCCTCATGACGCTTTTTATATTGGTTTGCACAAATACTAATAGGAATGTATGGCTACTGTATTTCCTGTTCACCCCCCTCCTAAGCCCCACCCCTTTACCCAAAAACATGGAAGAAACTGAACTGAACAAAGTTTTGTATTTTAAATGTCTTGGTATGCTTGTTGTAGTTGTATATTCAGAATGGTGTATATTACATCAGTTTTTATTTAATAAATATGTTTAAATTTTCTAACTGGACTCTTAGATTTTTTTTCTAATTAACTGTAAACTCAATTCAATTTAATGCAGTTTATTTCTTTAGGGCGAATTCACAACACATGTCATCTCAAGGCACCAGATCAACCAGTCAGATTGATTAAGTTTTCTATCTAGGAAAAACCAGCTGATTGCATCGACTCATTGACTCTCAGCAATCCCTCACACTAAGCATGCTTGTAGCGACAGTGGAGAGGAAAAACTCCCTTTGAACTGGAAGAAATCAGCAGAACCAGGCTCAGTGTGAGCGGCCATCTGCTGAGGCCGACTGGGGTTCAAGGAGACAGAAGCAGACATAGAAAAAGAAGCATAGATACAAAAAGTAAGTATAAAAGGCGGCCCCGTCCAGGAAACACACAGCCAGGCAGACAAGCTCCGACTCAGCTCCCATGTCAGAGGATGAAGAGAGCACATCCAGTTAGTCACAGTCAGAGAAACAGGACTACACTGAAAAACAGGCCAAGCTCCAACATCTAGAAACAAAGGTGTTGATGGCAGCAGCACAACTGATATTTCTCTCCAGGATGGAGTCACAGCCAAACAGGAACAGACCAGATGAAGCTACTATGAGAAAAAGCAGAGAGAGCAGAACGTTAGAGATTGAACTAACAGATTCTGCAGAGTGGGAGAATAGAGATAGAATGAAGCAGAATGATGAAAAAGGGGTCCCTATGTCCTCCAGCAGTCTAAGCCTATAGCAGCATAACTATAGAGATAGCTCAGGATAACCTGAGCCACTCTAACTAGAAGCTTTATCAAAAAGGAAAGTTTTAGGCCTAGCCTTAAAAGTAGACAGGGTGTCTGCCTCACGGACTAAAACTGGTAGTTGGTTCCACAGGAGAGGAGCCTGATAACTAAAAGATCTGCCTCCGTTTCTACTTTTAGAAATTCTAGGAACCACTAGTAAACCTGCAGATTGAGAGCGGAGTGCTCTGAACCAACCATTTGTTTCTGGTAACTTTTCCAGTTGGACTTGAATTTCACATTAAGGATGGGTTTTAGTTTCATGTCTGCATGGAAATTTTGAAGGTAGATTTGTTTCTTAATTACTCAGTAAAAGAAAAAAACTGCTTTTTTCTGTTTGTTTGCAACTTATTTTTGATTAAAATATAAAGACACTAATGTCCAATATACTATACGGTCTTCACCAAAAAAAACTTAACTTCAATTAAAGCTGCTTCAAACAAAAACATTTACTCCTATCAAAAAACATTTAGAAAGAAAAAATATATTTTTTACATTGTAATACTTTTTTTTCTTTGTTTGATAAGTTTTTCTAATTAAAGGATTGTTTTATTAATTAAACATCATCCAGGTGGCCTGGATAAAGAATTTGGGGGCCGTGTCTGGCCCGCCGGCCTTGACTTTGAATATGTGCTAGATGTTACCACATAAGCTGTAAGAAAGACTTTGAAAGGGAGGCAAATACTTTTTCACACCAGTGTAGAGAGGTTAATATATTTCATTGCTCTTCCCCCTGTCCTGATTAAGTCAATTTAAACAAGACTACTTTGATTTATCCAAATTAAAAGCAAACACTAAAATTTCCATAGCCAAGAGGTGGAAACCAGCATCAAAATACGAATGATAATGTCCTTTATGCATAAGTTAGGCTGTCGTAGGACATAAGTTCTGGACTTGTTATAAATACTCTATACGCCCAAAATTGGAAAAATACATAGAAAGTTCAGCATATGCCAGCGTCTAAGGAGATTCTGGGACGTCATAAATCGTCAAGGTATGACAGGGCCATACACTTAACGTATGTCAACGATCAGATAACTTACCTGTAACTTATTCCCCACGCACGGTATACACTGGCATACACAGGCATAGGTTGTACTTGCCGTATGTCGACATACTTCAGCATGTTTCAGCGTACTCATAAGTTATTCAAAACGTACCCATAACTTATCCAAAGTATGCCAGCATTTTTGCCAGATTTTTCTTACGTCAGGCATACGCTGGTCTAAATCGCCAAGGTGTGACAGGGGCTTAATAAAGCTTAGGCAATTTAATGTTTTTCAGCCAGACGCTGCCAATCTTCTATCAGTCTGCTCCGGAGAGTCTGATCTCTTCCTCTATCATCTGCTAGGGAAACAGCATCAGAGCAAATTACAGAAAGAAGCTCAACCAGCTGATAAAGAAGAACGGTGTTCTGTCAGATGAGCATATCCGTCAGACCAGCATACCCAGAGTCAATACCCATTTATTCCTTAAGTTTATCCCTTTAGTTTTGTATGAAAAAATTTACTTTAAACTACCTCATCTGTTGTCTATCCCTTTAGTCATGTACAAAAAAAAATATTTTATTACTTATTTTTTGGTGTTTTTTCTAAGCGTATGGCGATCTAACATTAAATTGTTATTTTGTACATGACTAAAGGGATACACACCCATTGAGGTATAGTTTAAAGTCTATTTGTTGTACAAAACTAAAGGGATAAACCCAAATCTGACATCTTGCACATGCGTATGGAGTATGGGTATGCAGGTCTGACGGGGTATGCTGATCTGACAGAACATTGGCTCTTTTCTAGAAACTAGGACCTAGAACCTCTTGAGATGATTTCACAGAGAAGGATTCTTTCTAAATTGAAAAAAAGTTTTGACAACAGAGAGCCTCCTCTTCATCAGACTGTTAAACACCAGCAGAGTGTCTTCAGTCAGAGGCTTAAGACAGACCTCTACAGAGAATCCTTCCTGCCTACAGCATCAACACCTACAACAACTGGACAAACAGAAAAACCTATGAGTTAACAGCCTCTAATATTCTTTTGGGATTTACAAAGGATTTCTGAGTTGAACTGAATAAAGATTGTGCAGAAATCAAGACATAAATCATTTTAATGAGCAGCCAGTTCACCTGAGCAGGTGTTTTCTCCTATTTCCATTTTTTGTAGTGACCACTTCCATTGAACCAGTACAAAGGAGTTTTAGAGCCAGGCTAAAGATTCTTTTTTTCTATTTCGAGAATAAAGTCATAACATTACGAGAATAAAGTCATAAAATTATGACAATAAAGTTGTAAAAAATTTGAGGATAAGTTGACTTTATTAACAACATTATGACAATAAAGTTGTAACATTACAAGGATAGTCGTAACATTACGAGAATGAAGTAATAACATTACGAGAATAAAGTGGTAACAATTTGAGAATAAAGTCGTAACACTACAAGAATAGTCGTAACATTATGAGAATAAAGTCGTAACATTACGAGAATAAAGTCGTAACATTACGAGAATAAAGTGGTAACATTATGAGAATAAAGTTGTAACATTAGGAGAATAAAGTGGTAACATTATGAGAATAAAGTGTTAACATTACGAGAATAAAGTTGTAACATTAGGAGAATAAAATCGTAACATTACGAGAATAAAGTCGTAACATTACGAGAATAAAATCGTAACATTACGAGAATAAAGTCATAACATTACGAGAATAAAGTGGTAACTTTATGAGAATAAAGTTGTAACATTACGAGAGTAAAGTTGTAACATTATGAGAATAAAGTTGTAACATTAGGAGAATAAAGTCGTAACATTACGAGAATAAAGTGTTAACATTATGAGAATAAAGTTGTAACATTAGGAGAATAAAGTCGTAACATTATGAGAATAAAGTGGTAACATTATGAGAATAAAGTGTTAACATTACGAGAATAAAGTTGTAACATTAGGAGAATAAAATCGTAACATTACGAGAATAAAGTCGTAACATTACGAGAATAAAATCGTAACATTACGAGAATAAAGTCATAACATTACGAGAATAAAGTGGTAACTTTATGAGAATAAAGTTGTAACATTACGAGAGTAAAGTTGTAACATTATGAGAATAAAGTTGTAACATTAGGAGAATAAAGTGTTAACATTATGAGAATAAAGTTGTAACATTAGGAGAATAAAGTCGTAACATTACGAGAATAAAGTCATAACATTACGAGAATAAAGTGTTAACTTTATGAGAATAAAGTCGTAACATTATGAGAATAAAGTGTTAACATTATGAGAATAAAGTTGTAACATTAGGAGAATAAAGTCGTAACATTACGAGAATAAAGTGTTAACATTATGAGAATAAAGTTGTAACATTAGGAGAATAAAGTCGTAACATTACGAGAATAAAGTCATAACATTACGAGAATAAAGTTGTAACATTAGGAGAATAAAGTCGTAACATTAGGAGAATAAAGTCATAACATTACGAGAATAAAGTGGTAACTTTATGAGAATAAAGTTGTTACATTACGAGAATAAAGGTGTAACATTACCTGAATAAAGTTGTAACATTACGAGAATAAAGTCGTTACATTAAGAGAATAAAGTTGTAATATTACGAGAATAAATTTGTAACATTACAAAAAGTCATCATACAACAACCCGTTTCAGAAAGAAAGCTTGGAGCTCGGCCCAGCAGATGACGGACGACCAGCTCCACCAATCAGCAACCTGAGTCCACTTTGACATCCCGCCTAGTTTGATGCTGCTGCTAAAAGATTTCCTTATTTGTCAAACCAATACCAAAGTATAAGTTCACATGATGCTCCACATTCCTCATTTTAGGGAAGACAGGACTTCTTGTAAGAGTTGTCATAAAATACAACTTGTTTCTCGTAATTTTAGGACTTTATTTTCTTAATATTACAACATATATTCTTGTAATCTTATGACTATTCTCGTTGTGACTTTTTTCTCGTAATAATACGAGTTTATTATCGTAATCTTACGACTTCATTCCCGTAAATTTACGACTTTATTCTCATAATTGTACAACTTTATGCTCGGAATTTTTAAGACGTTATTCTCGTAATTTTCTGACTTTTTTTCTCATATTTTTACTACTTTATTCTCATAATGTTAAGACTTTATTCTCAAAATAGAAGAAAATAAATCTCTTGCCTGGCCCTAATACTCCATAATAAACCAGAAATTGTTCACCCTAAATTTTCCTTTTTGAAACGATAAAAATTATTACTTTGATTGAAACTGTTTTTACATCGTGTCTTTGCGATTTAGTGGAAAATGGTTTTAGTGTTTCCAAATGTTGGCATTGCATTGTGGGAGTTGTATGATTGACACCGGCGCCATTTTGCTCCTGCTTGCTCTGCCTCCATTGTGTGAGAGACAGATAGTAAATATCGGACATAGCCGCAGAACCACAACACACCGAAACGCTGCGAAGCTAAAGTTGAAAACTCGGCGCGGGTAAGTGAACATTTTCACTCATTTTTAAACATCAGGATGTCCTTCATCATTCTGCGTTTGGATAAGGGAGGCTGGGGATATTTCAGGAAGTTTAAATAATGTCTGATTTCGACGCTGAGGTGAGGGGAAAGCAGCTGCCTCGATGCCCAGACTGGGAGGAAAACCGCTCCGCGGCTCCACAGCGCAGCTAGCTGCTCTACTTTCAGCGCCTTCTGTCTGACTTCCCTCTCGTATATGGCGTCTCTCTGCTCGCCTCTAGCGGCGGTCAGATCCCTTAATGTGTCTCCCGTGGTTTGTCGGTAGTTTTATGTATCCATGTTTTGTTTTTATCTGGAAAACCGTCCATGTTTCCGTATTGTTGTTCGGCTCTATATCAGTAGGCTGCTTGGCTTCCGTCTGCGGCCATAATGTTGCGCTAAGAGGGCGGGGCTAAGAGGAGCTGTATGAAAGGCTATTGGTCGACAAATCCAGCACCAGCTACCCGGATTGGTGGATTTTTTATATTTTTTACTTCTCTCAGATTCTGATTGGGTTAAGAGTTTTTGATTGGTTTATTTATTTAGCGAGGGAAGAAAAACATTTGATGTGGTTTAACCACTGATCTCTATTTATTCCCTGGATTGCTGATTGCTCGTTGGTAGTACGGGGTTAAAGGGAAGCCACCGGCCGCCATATTGGTACTCCCTAGTTTCACCGGTCGTATTGTAAACAATCCGTGCGCTACAGCATCGAACAACGATGAGGTTCTCATTTTTAGGGGGACTTGAGCTTTTTAAAATAAAGATAAATTCATCACATATCATTATTGGAATATTTAACTTATAATAAAAAATAGGCCCATCACATTGCAGAGTCATTATGAAGTCAATGAAGTCTATAAATCATGTAATATAACATATTATAAAAATCCATCACAATAAAGTTAATGTGTTAATGGAGCATAGTAAAACAGAGGAGCCAAAAGTGATTATGATAATTGATTATGTACGATGGTAAATCTTACATGTCTGATTATATATATATATATATATATATATATATATATATATATATATATATATATATATATATATATATATATATATATATGTATATGTGTGTGGGGTCAAATGTTTGAGTTGCTTTTTTTTCTCGTCAATATAACATGCAATGTATTTCAGCTCATAACTCTGACAAATGAGAAATAGAGCAAACTCTACAACAGCGACAGCATCATCCACTTAATACAGAATTACTACATTGACATTTCTATTTCCTCTATTTTCTAACATTAGACCCAATGCCAGTGGCTCACTCAGTCAATGTCTTCCAGTCAGTCTGAGATAGCCAGACTAATGTTACGCTACAGACTACACTATAGGATCCATCGGCTATAGATGGATTTATTGGTTAGTTCATCCACTGATTGGGAAATTACCTGTGGAACGTCTTCCTGCAGCCAGAAAACTGCTGGTTTTAGCAGCTAAATGCTACACATTTTTACTGATTTTTACATTTTTACTGCGTGTCTCTGTGGGAGTGGGGAGGGCTAACATGGCGGATGCTGGCTTCACTTTTTTCAGGTAGTCAACAATCCAGTGAATAGAGATCAGTGGGTTTATCCCTGAGCTGTAGCTAGGCGGTCCAATATATAATTATAGGTTCAAATGGTGACTCCTCCTTGGTTTAGATCAAATGGTGTTAAACAATGTAGGGGAAACAATTTTGGAAATTATTTTTACTGTTCTATTGCCAGAAAACTCCCACTAAGGTACAGCTTGGTCAAAATGCAGCAAAAACGATCTAGAAAGAAGTGAGAAATTCTTAAAATAAGTGTATTTAGCCTTCATTTTAGTAGGTAAATCAGAATATTTGCAAATGGAATGAGTGTTTTTATGCTTCAAATAAGAAAATTAGATATTCACTTGAAATAAGACAATGCAATTACTTTTTCTTATTTTAAATGTAAATTGTCTTGTTCCATTGGCAAAGTTTCTCACTGAACTCTTCAATTCAAGATATTAATGCACTTATTTTAAATAAAAAATTACTTATTGAGATTTCATTGTTTTACGGTGTGGAAAGAAGTGATATCACAAAAAAAATAAAGTAAAGACTTTTCAGATGTCCTCCAGGGAGGTCCTCAAGACTATTTATAATAAAGTTCAGATTGTATACACTTCATCAACTAATTTAGTCAAACTCATTCCAAAAAAAAAACAAGTCCAGTGGATTGTTTTTTAAGGATTTAAGATTAAAAAAAATTTTTTTCTCCATCAGTATTCTCTATCCAGAACTTCTCAAGTGGAAAAGTTTTAGTTTCAACCAGTTTAATTTCGTGAAAAATCTTCTTTAAGGAACTTTTGGCTCCGATTATTAATCATTAATTGCAGCCGTGGTTCAGATGAGACATCAAGCTTTGTTCCAAAGGTATGGAGGTTTTAAATTCTGCTGACTGGACATTAACCTTTTATGCTGGGACAGATCTATTCACTCTGCGAATAGTTCTGCATAATAATTATTGTTGTTATTTTTGCTTTCAGGTGATAATTTGTCCTGATGGCTCGTACCAAGCAGACGGCTCGTAAGTCCACTGGAGGAAAAGCTCCTCGTAAGCAGCTGGCCACCAAGGCTGCCCGCAAGAGCGCGCCCTCCACCGGTGGAGTCAAGAAGCCGCATCGCTACAGGTGAGCCTCAATGACGGGCAGCTAGCCGTCACTCGGCTGCTTGCTCTGTGTCAGCCGCTCCACCGATAAGACATAGGGAAGCTCTCTGATATTCCAGAAATTAGGATTGTTACAGGCTTTGATCGCCCAGGTCGTCTCTCTCTCTAAAAGCTTTTAGCATCTCAAACACCACAGCTAGCTTACTTTGCTAACAGGATTGGAAGTTTCTGCCGGATGGTGTTTTTTTCCCAGGATTTTTCCATGGTTTGTTCTGGTGTAGCTAGCGGATCTGCCTGGGTCCTTCTTCATGCCAGTGACGCTACATGATTGCCAAACATTGCCACATGATGAAAACATTGTGGTTGCCCAGACAACGATAATAACGTCCCGCAGTTTTACCAGAAGTTTTACCTGATCGATAAAAAAAACTGAAAAAAAATCAGTTTCTGGTGAACAAAGTAGCTGTGCTCACTAGCTAACAGGTTAGCCTCTTTTAGCTCGCTCAGTTAGCCATATTAAGCTACACTACATTTAAATTTGTGTTCATTTTCTACACGTAGAATAACTGTTTATTTGTTTAAAAGCTCTATGAAAGTCATTTTTAAGATGTTCCATTTGTCCTCCTCTGCCCTCAGATCTTTATAAAAAGAATAAAACTAAGCTGAGACTTTTTTGTCCCCTCAGTCAGTCTTAGAAGGCAGGATTTTCCTTCCAGACTGACAATGATTGTTTTCTACTTTCAGCTACTTTAGATCGCCAATGAAATGTAAAATACTAGTAAATAGAGGTAATAATATGTTGAGACTCAAAAAGAGATTTGATCCTGAAAAAACGGGTTCAATACAGTTTGTCTGAGTGGAGTTGCCATATGATGACGTCATAAGAAAGGGCGGGGCTCCAAGCAGATCTGGTACCTAAACTGGCCGGAAGAAACGGTTTCTTCCAGTAACTTCCAGAAGAAATTGAAAAAAGAAAACTTTCTTCCTCTTGTGAAACTCAACCCTGATTGCTAAATGTATTCAGTAGAAAACAAAGCTCTAAACCTCGTCTCAGATGTTTCTGTCTACGTTTCCCACTCCAGAATGTTCCTTAGAACAGCTGTTATTCCTCTTCCTGGTTCTACTGGAGTCCACTGGGTTGCTTTGCTCCCAGTTTGATGCTGTCCAGTAGAAACCAGTTTGCTTTCAGGCAGTTTATGGTCTCCTCAGTAACAGCTTCCACTGCAAAAACAACCTTAAAATGAGTCAAACATTCTTAAAATGAGTGTATTTACCCTTAATTTGGGGGCTTAAATAAGATGATCTGCCAATAATTAGCTTTCACATTCAAATAAGATATTTAGATATGATGCTGTAGTATGACACTGCAGGTCTTTTTTTTCTTATGTCAAATGTAAATTATCCTGTTCCTTTGGCAAAGTGTCTCACTTATCTGCTCAATTCAAGAAAAAATGCACCTATTGTAATAAAAAATGGACTTATTTAATGTAATTTTCTTAAATCGAACTGTTTGGTTTTTGGTGAGACCAAAAAAAGATCCGATTTCTTTGAGGAGCAGAAAGTGGTCTGGTTCCAGCTGAACTCTTATTTCAGCAGTTCAGGAACTTTCTGCAGAACTGGTTAGCGCGTCTTCAGCTCTGCCCTAAGCTTTAGTTAACGATCTGAGAGTTAAACGCTATGATGATCAGATAGAAACAGATGTTTCTAGGGGAGCTTGGTGTAATAAAACGTCTGCAGCCGTCGCTCCGTCGGCTTGTCTCTTCCTAACGAGTCTTGCTGTGTGTTTCAGGCCCGGTACCGTGGCTCTCAGGGAGATCCGTCGGTACCAGAAATCCACTGAGCTGCTGATCCGTAAGCTGCCCTTCCAGCGCCTGGTGAGGGAGATCGCTCAGGACTTCAAGACCGACCTGCGTTTCCAGAGCGCCGCCATCGGAGCGCTGCAGGTGAATAAACCTTTAGATCAACGCAGACCCTCAGCTGCTGACTCAGACCCCTGACCCAAACCCACTCCTTTGTTCTGCAGGAGGCCAGCGAGGCCTACCTGGTGGGGCTGTTCGAGGACACCAACCTGTGCGCCATCCACGCCAAGCGCGTCACCATCATGCCCAAAGACATCCAGCTGGCACGCCGCATCCGCGGAGAGCGAGCTTAGACGCCTCCTGATGCTTCTTGTCCTGTTTTTGCCCCCCCCACCCCCCAGTAGACATTAGGCTGATAATGAGCAGATAGAACCATGTTGAGTCGGTCTCTCCTAGAGGTTTTTTCGTCTTTGTAGGCTACCTTTTCTTTGCATGTTTTGTGGATCCAATACACATGTGCGCATATCTGATGTGTGTCACTGGATTTAACTGTGCTTCCTAACGTGGAGCCCCCCCTCCTCCCCCTCACTGAACTCACCTGTTTGGTCTCAGTCTGCAGCAAACAGAGTTGAATCCAGGGGGGCTGGGCTGAGGGGCTAGTCTGCTTAAGGGGAGCTGCAACTTCCACAGCAGGGTGCTATTAAAACTAGTCCCGAGGCCTCTGACCCCCCCAAACCCCTGGGAGCGGGTGGACTGCTGCTCTGTTTCTGTGATCCTCCAAACCAACTGTACTCCACCATCAACCATCTCTGGGTTTGCTTAAAATGATGCAATCATGGATTTTTTTTATTTTTATTTTGTCTTTTACTCAGAGTTTGTCTCATTTTACCACTTTCTAAATAATCAAAAGAGAAAAATCAGTTCAGATCTGCAGGGCTTCATGTCAAAAACTGCAGGATTTCTAAAGCAGCTTCTGAGTTTTTCCTCATAAAATCTTTACTCCTATTTTGACCACACGGGGGCGCCAGATCTCCACCACCCTCCCCGTTCAGTGGGTCAGGGTGATGCTGCTGCTGCTGCAGGTGGTTTCTCCATCCATCAGCTTTCAGATGGATTCAGTGAAAGTTTTTTTTTTTTTTTGCATGTTTTGGGTTTTCGTCTCTCCTGATGTCTCTGAACAAACAAACTGTCCCTTTCCTCAAAATTCTGATGCAGAAAATAACCTCATAATTGTTTTGTTTTATATTTTTCTTATTCCTTGAGATTTTCTGACGTATAAATAAGCTGATCTTTGTATTTTCCAAATTTCTCATATTACGGTGGTAATAAATAGATGTTAAAAGGAGCCTCACTGAGTTTTTCTTCTCTACGTCTCTTCCATCATAGACCGTAGGTAAATGGTTGTTTGTTTTTTTCTCCAGGGTTTTATTATTTTTTCCACTGTCACAGGTACAGAGTAACAAAATGAACTCTCTGCATTTAACCCGACCCCTTGGGGAGCAGTGGGCTGCCACTGTGCGGCGCCCGGGGAGCCGTGTGGGGTTGGGGCTTTAACTCAGAACCTCTGGAACCCAAGCACAATGCCCTAACCACTGGGCCACCCCTCCCCCACTCACTGCGGTATAGGGCTCAGTGATAAATCCATCCTAGATGGGATGTTTTACATGATTTTCTGGGGGGTTTTTTTCGTTGTTTTTTTTCTGTCAACCTGGAAGGAGAAAAAAAATGCTTAATCAAATTTGTTATAAAAAGATCAGAATTAGTCCCCTTTGTCTCCAACGTGCTTCCAGCCCATCATGGTTGCTGCGATATCGTCTGGCTGTATGGTCTTTACAGCACCTTAAAACATGCTGATAAAAAGTGAAAACATTCACTCTGATTTTGTGGAACTGAGAGCAACTGGTCACAGTGTAGAAAAAATGCGTCTGGAGCCTCCAGCAGAACCAGGTCCTCCATCCGGTATCTACACACACCTTTCCTTCCTGGGTCATGATGGCTGGAGTCTGTCTCAGGAGGTTAATGGACCAGTTGCTCTGATGCGGCGTCGGAGACATGTCAACCAGCAGAGGCGCAACTTGTCTGTTTGTGGACTGAAAGCAGGAGTACCTGGTGTGACACTGCACTTAGAGGGGGAAACTGGTTATCCCCATGCCGTCCCGCTTCAGCAGAGCCACTGATGGGGCCACCAGTTCACCGCTGGCAGAGGACGTTTGGATGACTTGAACCTTGGTCGACCCGTTCAGCGGGTTTTTACCATTTTTATTGTCATTCCACTCTCACAAGTGCGGAGCAATGAAATTTCCTCTTAAGGGTCTTTGCTCAGAGAGCCAGAGTGGCAGTTTGTGGGAGTGGGGTTCGAACTCACAACCTCAGGATTCCAAGCCCTATTTAGACATGGCATTAGTGTGAATGATCTTGCCTAAAGACACACTGGCAGCTAATTTCCCCCCAGCTGGGATACGAACCCAGGCTTCCTGTTTGCAGGAGACCCAGGCCATGTTTGTGGACTGGCGGCCCAGAGGTCAGGGCATAGAACTTGGAATCCTGAGGTTGTGTTTAGTGTTGCGCCAACGCCATTTTTTGGCCCCAATACCCGATACCTGACTGTTCAGTATCGGTCGATACCATCTGTTTGAAATTGATGTGTGTGTTTATCTATGAAGAACTGCATCCTACTTTGATGTAAAATAATTGCCATCATGGCTTTGTCAAGCTGCTGCCTTCCTTATTGAAGCAGGAAAAAGACTAAAACTCGCCGGTACCAATACCACCATTTTAGTGCTAGATTGGGGCCCCGTCCAATACTGCTATCGGTTTCGGTGTAACACTAGTTACACCCAGACTGCCACTGTGGGTCTGTGAGTAAGACCTTAACCCCACACCGCCCCCCAGGCGCAGTGGGATCTTACAGTACCTGTTCTCTCTGACAAACAGCACAGGCTAAGACATCCAAGCTGCCAACAGGACATGATGGCTGATGATGGTTTAACCCGTGGGCAGGGACCACTCCTCTGTTGTAGGGGACCAACACTGCAGAGGACTGAATGAGGTGATCCCAGTGCTGTGGTTCAGTGGGTCTGTATTTCTGACCTTCTCCTAATAGACTCTGATATTTGCTCCTCTTAAGCTCCAACCTGCACTCACTATTTGCTGTGATCTGTTTTGCTTTTGCAGAACAGTCGGAACTTACTGGAAACCTGCTGAAAATAAATTGAACATAATAAGTTGAACCCAGTCACCCCCTCCATACTTTGCCTCTGATTGGACAGGAATCACCATATTCACCACTCAGCAGGTGTTCGTCTGATTGGAGGTCTTCTAGCATCATGATGGCTGCCAGTGTGTGATGTTGTCCTTCTGTAAAAAACAGTGCAAACAGGAGATGTCTAACCTTCTACCAAAAAAATCTTTTTTATTATTGTAAAGATGAAACCTTCCCTCCAAGCTATCTATGCAATATTCACTTTTTTCAATTCAGTTTATTTCTATAGCGCCAATTCACATCATGTCATCTCAGGTCACTTTCCAGTTCACCAGATCATCCAGTCAGATTGATTCAAAGTTTTCTATCTAAGGAAAACCAGCTGATTGCATCGACTCATTGACTCTTCAGCAATCCCTCACACTAAGCATGCTTGTAGCGACAGTGGAGAGGAAAAACTCCCTTTGAACAGGAAGAAACCTCCAGCAGAACCAGGCTCAGTGTGAGCGGCCATCTGCTGAGGCTGACTGGGGTTCAAGGAGACAGAAGCAGACATAGAAAAAGAAGCATAGATACAAAAGGTAAATTCAGCACAATCTATTCACAAGTGTTTTGACATTGGCTTGTTCTCTGGCTTATTTAACTAAAGAGCTCTTGTTTACCCTCTGATGGAACAATATCTTAACAACACAGAAAAATATCACATATTTTAAAAACACCATTTCTACACATTAAAAATGTGGGACTGTTCACGTCCATTCAGGGAGGGGCGGGACATCCAGAAGAACCTGAATTGATTGTTCAAACCTGGAGCTGATTGTTCAAAGTGACACCAAGTGCCTGCCTACCAAAGTTTGGTTTTAGCCAAAAACAGGAACAAACATATCTGGACAGGCCAGAATCAGGAGTATTCCAGAAGCACCGGCCTGGGATTGGCCTTCAGCGATCCGGCCAATCCCAGGCCCGGTGAGTGTGACGTGTGTCTGGGGCCAGCTGCTGCTGCTGTGATGTGTGTAGCTAGTGAGCGGTGCAAATGAGGATAAGAAGCAATGGACTCAGTCTATGAATGTGGTGAAAGGAAGAAGAAAGGCGGCGCAGAGGGGGGAGAGACAAAAAAGGAAGGTGCTGGAGGAGGAGGACACGGCCAAATGCAGAACAGTAACAGATTTATTCAGACCCCCCACCCAGGGTACCATTAAAAAAAGTAGAAGAACACTGTTAGCACATGTTTGCTATACAAAGGTAGTGATGGTGATGACATCACTCCTGCTGGTGCTTCAGGAGAAGTAGAGCATTTGGGAGAAGAATGCAGAGAATCATTGCTACAGTAGAGCAACAACATGCACCAAGTGACATGAACACTAGAGACTGACATTTTTTCGGGAATCCCACGGGTCACGGGATTCCCGTGGGATGGGAGTCAGTATTAGTAACGATCACTTGATTGGGACGGTACAGGATTAAATATTAACGGGAGCAGACGGGAGCGGGAGCAAACCAATAGTAACTAAAAAAAACTAGGATCGATGCCAAAAAATAAAATAAAATAGAAAGAAAAAAAATCCAGTACTGGCACCGCGCCGCCATTTTGTAGTTTTTTTTCCTTGAAGCCTACACTATAATGCGAGTCAAAAAAACTACACGACCCAAAATCCAACAGTTCTTCCGCTCTGAGTTTTTCTACCGCGCTCAAAAAACAAAACAAAACAAGAATGGGAGTGGGAGTAATTTCACCAGGAGTGGGACGGGACAGGATTTAGATTTCTACTCTGGCCCGGGATCGGGACGGGACACAATTTTTTTCTGTGGGAGTGGGACGGGACAGGAGTGAAAATCCACTTCCGTGTCAGTCTCTAGTGAACACCACCAAACACTAACATTAGAGACAATAATACTGTAGAACATAAATTTTGTTCAGTACAGCTCTCAAGACATTTCTATTTCTTAAAGTGCAGCAGTGATCAAATGTAAAAATGGTGATCAAACGTAAACATTAAACTGAGATATGATTTACAGTTTTTCAGAAGACGTTGGCGGTCGTTGTTGTGGCCCGACTTTGATGGCTCAAAAAAGTGAAAATCCACAAAGGCCACAGATGCACCATGGACTTATTTCATGAAGGCAAAAGAAAAAATGTTCCAGGTAAACTCCTTTATTTTGTCTGTTTGTTTTTTCCTCAGGCAAGCAAACAAAAAGTCAAACATTTCCTCCATGTTTCTCTTGCGCTGGTAAAAAAAAAAAACCATACGCCTGCATAAGGAGCATTAAGGCCTGCAGTGTCAACATAGCCATAGTTGGGGGCCCATTCGGCCTTACCATGCAACTCCTGGTATCACAGTTTTTCCCAAATGGGCGATGAAATCCCTCAGTAGAATTATGGCGTCCCTGTAGGGGCACTATCCAGCACCTCAGTAGTACTTTGTGCCGCTGCTCATTCAACATACCCAAAGGTCCATGAATGCAGCCCTCTCAATCCATAAAGGTCAACTCCAACATAGGACGGCTACAAGCAGACCCAACCCTCTGCCTTTCCCTTCCTGGCCAGATTAGATCTCAGAGAGAGATCTGTGAAGTTTATTGAAGATTTTCTTTCTAATTTTCATAAAGAAGTAAGAGAGACACGCTGCGCTTACCTGCTCTGTCTGCCCCTCCTTATTTTGTCTTTTTGAAGCTCAAAGAGGATCATTATTTTACTATATTCGTAACTTTTTCTTTTTTGGGGAGATAGATTAACGGCGCTTTCTGTCCCTCCTTTTCTGTGAGGCTCAAAGAGGATCACTACTTTATCCGTTTTCTGTACTCCTGAACTCCTATTGTGGGGAAAGTTTTCTATTTTAATGTTTCATTTATTGCATTGCACCTGCTAAACTCAGTACTCCGAGTGCCGATGTACAGGGGGGTAATTGTGGATTTTGACCTGATGTGTTGTGTAGGTATGTATATGCTCATTTACTTGTATGTATGTAGATCTATGTATTTATTTATACTGTGTATATATATGTGTATGTACAGTATATTTATATAATTATGTTTATATATACAGGTAAAAGGCAGTAAATTAGAATATTTTGAAAAACTTGATTTATTTCAGTAATTGCATTCAAAAGGTGTAACTTGTACATTATATTTATTCATTGCACACAGACTGATGCATTCAAATGTTCATTTCATTTAATTTTGATGATTTGAAGTGGCAACAAATAAAAAATCCAAAATTCCGTGTGTCACAAAATTAGAATATTGTGTAAGGGTTAAATTTTGAAGACACCTGGTGCCACAAACTAATCAGCTGATTAATTCAAAACACCTGCAAAGGGCTTTTAATGGTCTCTCAGTCCAGTTCTGAAGCCTAAACAAACATGGGGAAGACTTCAGATTTGACAGCTGTCCAAAAGGCGACCATGGACACTTTGCACAAGGAGGGAAAGACACAAAAGGTTATTGCTGAAGAGGCTGGCTGTTCTCAGAGCTCTGTGTCCAAACACATTAATAGAGAGGCAAAGGGAAGGAAAAACTGTGGTCAGAAAAAGTGTACAAGCGATAGGGATCACCGCGCCCTAGTCAAGATTGTGAAAAAAAAAACATTCAAAAATGTGGGGGAGATTCACAAGGAGTGGACAGCTGCTGGAGTCAGTGCTTCCAGATCCACCACCAAGAGACGCTTGAAAGGCATGGGTTTCAACTGCCGCATACCTCGTGTCAAGCCACTGTTGACCAAGAAACAGCGCGAAAAGCGTCTCACCTGGGCTAAGGAAAAAAAGAGCAGGACTGCTGCTGAGTGGTCCAAAGTCATGTTTTCTGACCAAAGCAAATTTAGCATTTCCTTTGGAAATCGAGGTCCCAGAGTCTGGAGGAAGACAGGAGAGGCACAGGATCCACGTTGCCTGAAGTCTAGTGGAAAGTTTCCACCATCAGTGATGGTTTGGGGTGCCATCTCATCTGCTGGTGTCGGTCCACTCAGTTTCCTGAGATCCAGGGTCAACACAGCCGTCTACCAGCAAGTTTTAGAGCACTTCATGCTTCCTGCTGCTGACCTGCTCTATGGAGATGGAGATTTCAGGTTCCAACAGGACTTGTGGCGCAAAATCTACCCGTGCCTGGTTTACGGACCATGGTATTTCTGTTTTAAATTGGCCAGCCAACTCCCCTGACCTTAGCCCCATAGAAAATCTGTGGGGTATTGTGAAAAGGAAGATGCAGAATGCCAGACCCAAAAACGCAGAAGAGTTGAAGGCCACTATCAGAGCAACCTGGGCTCTCATAACACCTGAGCAGTGCCAGAAACTCATCGACTCCATGCCACGCCGCATTAATGCAGTAATTGAGGCAAAAGGAGCGCCAACCAAGTATTGAGTATTGTACATGCTCATATTTTTCATTTTCATACTTTTCAGTTGGCCAACATTTCTAAAAAAAATCCCTTTTTTGTATTAGGCTTAAGTAATATTCTAATTTTGTGACACACGGAATTTTGGATTTTCATTTGTTGCCACTTCAAATCATCAAAATTAAATGAAATAAACATTTGAATGCATCAGTCTGTGTGCAATGAATAAATATAATGTACAAGTTACACCTTTTGAATGCAATTACTGAAATAAATCAAGTTTTTCAAAATATTATAATTTACTGCCTTTTACCTGTATATATATATCTTTTGTGTGTGAATAATGGATAAAAAACAAGTTTAACAGGAAGTTTACCCTACCTTAAGTTAATTTAAGTGCAATTAGAAGGAGAGGGTTTATGAATATGTTTTACTTCTTCATACCCCTTTTCAGACAATTTAAATTAATTGATGTCATTTCTCTGGCTATATACACTCACCGGCCACTTTATTAGGTACCCCATGCTAGTAACGGGTTGGACCCCCTTTTGCCTTCAGAACTGCCTCAATTCTTGGTGGCATAGATTCAACAAGGTGCTGGAAGCATTCCTCAGGGAGTTTGGTCCATATTGACATGATGGCATCACACAGTTGCTGCAGATTTGTCGGCTGCACATCCATGATGCGAATCTCCCGTTCCACCACATCCCAAAGATGCTCTATTGGATTGAGATCTGGTGGCTGTGGAGGCCATTTGAGTACAGTGAACTCATTGTCATGTTCAAGAAACCAGTCTGAGATGATTCCAGCTTTATGACATGGTGCATTATCCTGCTGAAAGTAGCCATCAGAAGTTGGTACATTGTGGTCATAAAGGGATGGACATGATCAGCAACAATATTCAGGTAGGCTGTGGCGTTGCAACAATGCTCAATTGGTACCAAGGAGCCCAAAGAGTGCCAAGAAAATATTCCCCACACCATGACACCACCACCACCAGCCTGAACCGTTGATACAAGGCAGGATGGATCAATGCTTTCATGTTGTAGACGCCAAATTCTGACCCTACCATCCGAATGTCGCAGCAGAAATCGAGACTCCGATTTCGATGAGCTTGTGCAAATTGTAGCCACAGTTTCCTGTTCTTAGCTGAAAGGAGTGGCACCCGGTGTGGTCTTCTGCTGCTGTAGCCCATCTGCCTCAAAGTTCGACGTACTGTGCGTTCAGAGATGCTCTTCTGCCCACCTTGGTTGTAACGGGTGGTTAATTGAGTCACTGTTGCCCTTCTATCAGCTCGAACCAGTCTGGCCATTCTCCTCTGACCTCTGGCATCAACAAGGCATTTCCGCCCACAGAACTGCCGCTCACTGGATGTTTTTTCTTTTTCGGACCATTCTCTGTAAACCCTAGAGATGGTTGTGCGTGAAAATCCCAGTAGATCAGCAGTTTCTGAAATACTCAGACCAGCCCTTCTGGCACCAACAATCATGCCACGTTCAAAGTCACTCAAATCACCTTTCTTCCGCATACTGATGCTCGCTTTGAACTGCAGGAGATTGTCTTGACCATGTCTACATGCCTAAATGCACTGAGTTGCCGCTAGGGCTGGGCGATAATTCAATAACGATATATATCGATCGATAGACGCAATAGAAAAAAAGAGGGTCGATAAAAGTTCGATAAAAAAGAAACGCAGTTTTCCTGCCTTCTCATTGTAGCCTAGCATGTAGGTTTATGCTAGTCACTACTTCCTCCCAACCAATCGCGGACCCAGGCACGCCGTCACCAAGCGCCGCCCTCTCAAACCACAACACAGAGCACATGAAGATGTCGCAGCAAGGAGAGGCGGAGGAAATTGTTTCAAAGAAGGGTTTTTGTAGTTCGGCAGTCTGGCAGTATTTCGGTCATGGCAAGTCGGACCAAAAACAAACCACAGTCATCTGGAAAATGTGTCGGGAACCAGTGAAAACTGATAAGTGAAGTCTGATAACACAACCAACTTTTTTTTTTTTTTATCATCTCAGCTGCTCACACCCGCAGGAGTACGAGCTGTGTAGGCCCCGACGCGGCTCTCCTCCGAGGAATCTTCGGGAATTTTGGGAAAATATATATATATTTTCAGTTCTGGGCAGTTTCCCACGTAGATCTAACAATTGAGATAAAAATGCTGAGGGGCCAGAAACTTCAAAGTAAAAACTCAGGTTAAAGCAGGAAACAGGGGCGGCGGCGGCGGTGGCGGCGGTGGGGGGGCATTTATAGATTTTTTATATTTATTTTGGTCACTTTAGTTTATTCTTTGTCAGTATTTAATAACATAACTCAGGTCTCTTAAGTTATTTTTCTTTAAAACAATTCTGTTATGGTTAAAAAAGTTGATTAAATAAATATTTAATTGGAAGTCTGTGTTTGTGTTTTTTAGTAAAATTAAATCATTTAGTAATATTATAAAAAGTCCAGGTAGAGCTGCACATAAAATATGGTTTCAAATCTTTTCAATAATTATCGATATTGATCAATATGCATTTTTTTTATTGATAAGCTTTTTTTCTATATCGCCCAGCCCTAGTTGCCGCCATATGATTGGCTGCTTAGAAATTAAGTGTTAACGAGCAGTTGGACCTAATAAAGTGGCCGGTGAGTGTATACCAACATTTTTATTTGGTGGAGGCTTTTGTTTCTATTTATTTTCAGGTGAATGTAGTTAGTTTGGAAAGTGGAGTTTGGCTTGGTTCATGGTAACTAGTCTCTTTTGTGTCTATTTGGTTGATTCATTTATGGTTGTTTGTCCAATTTTCTGTCTGAAATAAATTTCTATTCATTCATTCATTCATTCATTCATTCATTCATTCATTCATTCATTCATTCATTCATTCATTCATTAACCAGTCTGTCCTGCTCACTATATACTCGATGTGTGACTCCAAACTTATTCTATCCCCCCGAGATTAACAGATTTATTTAGTATTTTCCCCCAAAGCAGATGTGTTTTACTTTGTAACCGCGACTCTCTTCCTGTCAGACTTATGAAATTGCTGCTGAATTGCTGTTTGTTCACGATAATGACAGATCTTCCTCATGCTCAAAGGTTACCAATGGAGTACCACAGGGATCAGTGCTAGGACCAATTCTCTTTACTTTATACATGCTCCCAATCGGTAGAGTTATTAGACAGCATGGGATTAATTTCCACTGTTATGCTGATGATACCCAGCTATATCTGTCTATAAATCCAGATGAAGCTAACCCATTACATAGATTACAGGCATGTCTTGAAGACATAAAAACCTGGATGACTCTTAACTTTTTGCTTCTGAATGCAGACAAAACAGAAGTTATAGTCTTTGGACCAGAGTCTCTGAAAAAGAAACTGATTAGCCAGTCACTTCATTTGGATGGGATTAAACTGATTTCAGATAATAAAGTAAAAAATCTTGGTGTTATTTTTGATCAGGACCTGTCATTTAAATCCCATATCAAAGAGGTTTCTAGAATTTCCTTCTTTCATCTGAGGAATATTGCAAAAATGAGAAATATCCTGTCCAGGGGTGATGCTGAGAAACTAGTCCATGCATTTCTTACTTCAAGGCTGGACTATTGTAATTCTTTACTATCAGGAAGTCCACAAACTGTAGTTAAAAGCCTTCAGCTGATCCAAAATGCTGCAGCCAGAGTTCTGATGAAAATTAAAAAGAGAGATCATATCTCTCCTATCCTGGCTTCTCTTCATTGGCTTCCTGTTAAATCAAGAATAGAATTTAAAATCCTCCTTCTCACATATAATGCCTTAAATGGCCAAGCTCCATCTGATATCAGAGATCTGATTGTTCCTTATGTTCCTAACAGAGCACTTCGCTCTCAATCTGCAGGTTTACTAGTGGTTCCTAGAATTTCTAAAAGTAGAATGGGAGGCAGATCTTTTAGTTATCAGGCTCCTCTCCTGTGGAACCAACTACCAGTTTTAGTCCGTGAGGCAGACACCCTGTCTACTTTTAAGGCTAGGCTTAAAACTTTCCTTTTTGATAAAGCTTATAGTTAGAGTGGCTCAGGTTATCCTGAGCTATCTCTATAGTTATGCTGCTATAGGCTTAGACTGCTGGAGGACATAGGGACCCCTTTTCATCATTCTGCTTTATTCTATCTCTATTCTCCCACTCTGCAGAATCTGTTCTCTAACGTTCTCTAACGTTATGCTCTCTCTGCTTTTTCTCATAGTAGCTTCATCTGGTCTGTTCCTGTTTGGCTGTGACTCCATCATGGAGAGAAATATCAGCTGTGCTGCTGCCGTCAACACCTTTGTTTCTAGATGTTGGAGCTTGGCCTGTTTTTCAGTGTAGTCCTGTTTCTCTGGCTGTGACTAACTGGATGTGCTCTCTTCATCCTCTGACATGGGAGCTGGCTCGGAGCTCGTCTGCCTGGCTGTGTGTTTCCTGGACGGAGCTGCCTTTTACAGATGCTTTTTTTTTTTTTACCTCTGCTTTAGAGACTGACACGGGAGTGGATTTTCACTCCTGTCCTGTCCCACTCCCACAGAAAAAAATGGTGTCCCGTCCCGATCCCGGCCAGAGTAGAAATCTAAATCCTGTCCCGTCCCACTCCTGGTGAAATTACTCCCACTCCCATCCCGCTCCCATTCAGAATGACTCCCGCTCCCGCACCACTCCCATTCTTGTTGTTTTTTTAGCGCGGGTGAAAAACTTAGAGCGGAAGTTACTATTGGTTTGCTCCCGCTCCCGTCTGCTCCCGTTAATGTTTAATCCTGTACCGTCCCAATCCCGTGATCGTTACTAATACTGACTCCCATCCCACGGGAATCCCACGGGAATCCCGTGACCCATGGGATTCCCGAAAAAATGTCAGTCTCTACTCTGCTTCTGTCTCCTTGAACCCCAGTCGGCCTCAGCAGATGGCCGCTCACACTGATCCTGGTTTTGCTGGAGGTTTCTTCCTGTTCAAAGGGAGTTTTTCCTCTCCACTGTCGCTACAAGCATGTTTAGTGTGAGGGATTGTATTTGAGTCAATGAGTCAATGCAATCAACTGGTTTTCCTTAGATAGAAAACTTTGAATCAATTTGACTGTATGATCTGGTTGAACTGTAAAGTGCCTTGAGATGACATGTGTTGTGAATTTGGCGCTATATAAATAAACTGAACTAAATTGAATTGAATAGTCCGACTAAAACAGACCTGGACTGTATCTCAGTCGGCCCCCTGCAGGAAATCATGTGTGATCATCGCCATTTTCTTTTAATGAGCGCTAAACGCCATGACCTCATCTGACATGATTTTCTGTTGGATCGGACTCAAAACCAGGTTCTGCCTGGTCTGGCCTTAAGACTGGGTTTAGCTGGGAGTCTTTAGACTGCAGAAGTTTGCTGGAGGACAGACAAAACATTTCAACCCCTCCAGAAGACTCTTTCTACTTATTGGGGTATATACCGGTACATACTATTATTGCCAAATTTCAAAAATTAGAATAACATTCCCCATTCAGCATCAGACACAAATAAAGGCAGTGTTCTTTATTCGTGCCTGTAGCTGTAAAATACTGCCACCTTTGACCCCCCCCCCCCCCCCCCCCCCACAAACAGGTATCTTTTAGAAGTGTTTCTTACTGCATGCTGTGTTTGTTCTGCTCTGATCACCTTCATAAAGGTCTGTAGGGTTTTCACCCCTCCCCCCACCATCACATCTGCTCCTCCTTGGGATTACAGCACAAATGTTTGAAACACAGAGTCCTGAGAGGAGAGATTATGAGCGTCCTTCCCTCTCCGAGAGGGGCTAACCAATCAGAACACCCAGACACAGGGATTAACCAATCGTACCACAGGAAGGGAGGGCAGAGGGATTAAACCCAAACCAGAGTGGGATTAGGTCAGTGTGGACTGTAGAAAAGTGCTTTGAAATGTATGTTGTTAAAAACTGACTTTACCAGGCTGCAGATTTCTGACAGTTCAGCAGAGATCAAATCTACTTCTGCATAAAGCTGAAGATTTAAATCTGAACATTTTTCTCCAGGAAGCAGGTTTATTCTTATCTGTTCCTTAATCCTAATCACAAATAAAAGTCACACCTGAAACCTTTGAATCTTATTTATTGACCAATTGGTCAGATCTGAATTTGTTTCGAAGATAAGAGTCTAACTAGTTTCTAAGTGTTTCTGCATTTTTGATGTCACACGTTTCTGTAGTTTACAGGTCATGGGTGGATTACCAAGTTGTCCAAAGAACTGTAGACGATGGAGGCTGGGGGAGGATGGGACTGGGCGGGGGGGCAAAGAGAAGTGGAACAACCCTAGGAGGATCTTAATGCCTGATAAAGAAAAACTCCATCACTGTTCACATGCAACATAGAGCGGAAACTGCTGCTGAACTTTAGCAGAATGGAAAAAGCAACAGAAGAGGCGGAGAAGAAAAATACATGAGCCAGGGGTGGAGGAGGTGGAAAAGGTGGAGGTGTGTGAGAGACAGAGGGGGACAGGAGGGCAATAATCCCAACTAATTCACTTAGGGCATTGCTGAAGGGAGGCTAAGAGGATTGGGTCAGTCCGAGCATCAGATCAACCAAAATAACCAAGATGGAGGAGAGGAGAGGAGGTCAGACTGAACCCCACTGCAGGACACTCTCCTAACTCTGGACCTGTTTCTGTGTCAGTCGGTAAAACCAGAACCCGTCTTAATGAGCATCCGTTCACACATGTGTAAACAATAAACCACTTTAATACATCACACAGCTAAAACAGCTCATCTTTTTTCCATCCAACAGGTGAAATCGATGCTAAATGCTAACACAGCTAGAAATAACACAGATGACCAAAACATATCTAAATCAAAGCAAATGATCGAGCTAAATGTGGCTTAAAATGATGATAAATATTTGAGGAGGAGGACAGTCTACAGTTCTTTCATGTCAAACCAAATGTCCTCTTTACACAATGAAAAGGCTTGAATTTGTATTTAAGCAGCGTGAAGAGGACAGACCCGTGGGTCCGTTAGCATCCATCGCACAGCGCCGCCTCCAGGTTGGTCCAATCCTACAAAACTCAGAGAATTATTCAAACAGCCTACAAACAGGTTATCAACAATCAGCAGAAAAAAGTCTAAGTCACACTCTTCAACGCTCCCATCAAGGACTTCATCCTTCAGGCTCTAGAGGACCTGGAATTTCCAGGAGTTTTGGTCCTTGTGGTCCAGGCAGTCCATTGTAGTGAAGCCCAGTTTCCAGGCCTGCTGGTCCTTGTAGTCCAGGCAGTCCACAGTGGTGAAGCCCAGGGAGGAGGCCGTGCTGTAGCCCTGTGAGGAAAGGGACGCCGGCGACTGGCTCAAAGACCCTCCCATAGAGGGGACGGTGATGGGACTGAGAGCACCCCCAGTGCCGGACAGCTGCGAGTGCATGGGGGACAGGTAGGCACTGCAGTCCAGGCCAGTGAAGTACGAGGTGGTGCTGGCATAGCCCTGAGCGTAGGCAGAGGGCTGGCCGTAGCTCATGGGGTACGGCGAAGGTCGCTGCATGCAAGGGGCAGAGGAGGCCAGGGGGTCGGGCAGGGGGGAGATGGCTGGGCTCCAGATTGACACGGCGGTGTTCCCCGTGCTGGAGCTGGGGGCCAGACTGGGTCCAGCTGACTGAGCGGAGGAGGGGCTGTAAGAACCAGAGGGATTGGGAACTGGATCAGGGGCGCTAGGCTCCTGCACCGGTGAGGCCTTCTTCTTAGGAGGACGAGGTTTGGACTGTCCGTTGCTCTGCTGCTGCTGCTGGCGGCATTTGGCACGGCGGTTCTTAAACCAAACCTGAAGAAAGAGAGACAGGAGGACATGTCTGTCTGTCTCTGTGGTAACTTGGTGACTGATAGGTAGCCATAATGTTTTTTTTTTTAGAAGATTATTCTGGCTGCATACCTGCACCCTGGACTCAGGCAGATTGATCTTCAGGGCCACCTCCTCCCTCATGAAGATGTCCGGGTAGCGCGTCTTGGAGAACAGAGCTTCCAGGATGTCCAGCTGGGTCCGAGTGAAAGTGGTGCGCTCCCTGCGCTGCTTCCTTGGGGTTGCTGCAAAATGTTGGCAACCACAGAAAATTGCCCTTAAATGTCATCACAAGTCAACAAGGTGAGCGTGAAACAGCCGTAAGGTGGAGCACAGTTAGGAGGACAACCAGCAGACACACAACATACAAAAAACCATTGACCCTTTCTACCAACAAGGAGACCAAGACATTTAAACCATGCATGACGTTAACCAGATAGCAGTTTTCCTTTAACAGGAAAAATAGTCAGATCTGCTCAGTATTTTCCTAATCTAATCTGCCTGCTGGATTTACAGCAGAATTAACTCAGAGGGACTTTTTCCTCTCAACACCTTAGTAAGATCAGGTGTGATGTGAGAGAGGAGAGAAAGTTTAAAATATAGAAAAGTTTGTTTGACTGATTTCCAAATATCTTTAAAAATGAACAGATTATTTAAACTTTTATGTTGATCCTGGGTTTTAACCCAGGATTCATTTGGAAAAGTTTCCTCCTCTCCCTAAATCCACTTTTTCTAATAATGCATTTAAATACAGACAGATCTCTCGTCAACACAAGCAGTAATAAGGTTTTATTCCCTTTGCTTTTTGGCATGGCGCACCAGCCCGCGCGCTTTTACGCATCAGATGGAGCGCGCAGTTCTACAAACAGACGATCTGATCTGAAAAAAATGTATCTGCGGTACTTACGGGGATAAGCGACCGTGGTGTGAAGGACGTCCATCCCGGGACCAGGCAGGTTTAACCCGTTCATGGTGTAATGGGGCTGCTTAATGTAGGACATCATCCTTCCAGCAGCCTGTCCAAGTCCTGTCGTGGACTCGGAGGTGGGACGCGCAGCGGCTTTGGGACCTTTGGAGCGAGGCGGGACAGAGCTTGGATCGGCAGCGATTTGTCTTAAACTGCGCTTGAAGCTGAGCGTCGGCTCAGCGGCGGATTACGGAGGCTCGCGCTGAACATCCGGGCTGAGAGGCGCAGAGACGCAGGTGAAGTTGCCCCCAGGACTCCTCTGCGCCTTCAACTCGCTCTCTGAGTTTCTTCTCCAGGACGCGCTGCTAATTACAGGGAGCAGGTGGCAGCAGCTGACCCCGCCCACACTGACACACACACGCGCGGCCACGCGCGCAAGGTGGCACACAGGCTGCCGAACTGAACCTAAAGTCCCAGAGCCCCGCGTTAACTACCTTTACTGGCACATCTGAGATCATCTTCTGCAGAAAATACGAACAAAAATATGATCATATTTATGCAGTAGCAAAAAAAAAAAAAAAAAAACAAGCAAAAAAAACTTTTAGGATTTATACTAAAACACATAAATTATCAAACATTTAAATTTATAGCTGTCTGTACATTTTGCGTCACGTTTTATCCCTGCCTGGGTAGTGAGGGGTGCTGGCGTCTATCTACAGCTGTCTACAGGTAAGAAGAGGGGTTTTAATTGAAAAAGTTAAGTTAAAAACTTAATAAGCCTAGTTAACAATTATATTTAAGTTTATAAACTAAAAAATGTCAGTGCCTCTAAGGTTATGTTGGACCAAATAAAATATCGATCAATCAATCAATCTCTTTATTTAGACACAATTAAAGCATACTGTACTCCAATGTATACAGCCCACCTGTGGCGGCATTATAGAAACACTTTTGTTATTTTTCTTAATATATTCAGGTAAGCTGGTGTTTGTTGTTATTACATTGACATTAATTTTTGCCATAAAAGTATCCATATTTTATGAATGTTACAAAGGTAATAAGGTCTTGTCCTGGATTTTAAAGACGCTATTGGTTGGAAATTTGGATTTTCAAATAATTTCACTGAGTGTCCTATAAAGGGTTCTTTATAGGGCTTTTTGAGAACCACAGGAAAACACTCAAAAGCATTGACAATCAACTTTCTCAGGACATATTTGGACTGCTCAGTAAAGGCAAATATTTTCAAGACTGGACAATTTGATTGATGGGAGTGCATAAACATAAATTTTTCCACTGTAAATAATTAAGAGGGAAAGTATTTTGTTGAATTGGGTTTGTAATGAGTTTTTGTGGTTATTCTTAAGTTTTTCTGTAAATGAATGACAATGTTTGATGATCCTTTTTGTTCACTGTATACAGTTGATCTAACAGTCATGTTTTCGGACTGTGGGAGGAAGCCGGAGTACCTGGAGAGAACCCACACATGCTCAGGGAGAACATGCAAACTCATGCAGAAAGACCCAAGTACCCACTGCCACACTGAGCAGCCCTACTTAAGTTGATAAGTTTAAAAAGATGATTTAAAATTATCTAAAATTATCTAACAGGCAATCCACGACTTCATGTTTCCCTGAGTGGTTACCTGATCCAGAGGCTGTTCTCTTTCAGCCTCTGTCCCCCGTAAAGAGCCTTCCTATCCGACCAGCATGATTTTTTGATCTTGAAGGGGAGGATCTGATTGTTTCCAGAGAAGTGAAGGATCCTTGACTCCAATCTGTGTGTTGTTTTCCAGTGTATGTCGGATTCGGCGGAGTGCGGAACAGGGTTTACCCAGAACTCGGACAGTGTAGATGGATGGAGACGCTGATTGCCACTCAGATTTCCTGCTGTACTTGAACGGGTCTTGGTGAAGATGATTCCCTTGCTCAGAGAGTAATTTCAACAGCCTCAAAAAGGAGACTGGATCCAAAGCTCCAGTTTGAATCCCTGGCTCAGTTTAAGACTCAGTTGATCCCTCCTGGGAGAGGAGGTCTGAAAGGGTCCAGTTTGCAGGATGACTTCCTGCCGAGAGACAAAGACAAAAACAAAGTTAAAACTCAGGGAGACAAGAACTCAGTCTTACTCAGAGAAACCTCAGCTTGGCTAGAGTACCAAAAACTGGCAAACACTCTGGCGTCAAGGTAGTGGCAATCAGCAGCTTAAGAGCACTCCGTTAACGAGGTAACCGTCAGCAGGTGTGTGAGGAGGCTAACCAGAACCAGGCGCCTCCTGTTGGTGGAAGGAAGACAAACACAAAAACAAACACACAGACAGGAGCCCTGACACCAGCAATCATTTTTTAAGTCAGTTTACAGTTTACAGTTTAGTAATTGCAAGGTTGGTTTAACTTAAACCTTTAAGTGAAAAAACTGCCTTAGAAACACAAGTTAAATTACATTTTAAGTCCAAATCCACGTGCTGAATTACCTATTGAAGAAAACTTGCTTTAAATGACAAAGAACTAAGAAGACAAAATCAGCTCCCGATAGCTCTGAAAAACAATCATACAGACAGCAGCTTTCAGGTGGCACTGAGAACAGGTAAAACAAAAAATTTTCCTGACAAACTGAGTAGTTTATTTTTCTTTTGCCTCCTTTTTGACAAACCAACCTCTAAGCTGTATTTACTTTCTTCTGTATAATGTCCTCACATACAGCCGGCATTCACTTGTTTTTTGTATAATTTACTGTAAATAAGAATTAAAATAATAATAAAAAAATGCAATAAAAATCAGAGTACCAAATGTGAGACGATACTTTGGATCACTATGATAATGGCTTATATAAGTGATTCATAAGTGATAAGTTTTCACGGGCAAGACTGGAACATCTGCCAGATCCTAGAACCGTATGTCGCCTGTGCGACCTGCAGGATTGATCCCATCACTGTATCACAGACTGGATGTACGGCCATGAGATATCTATGCAACCAGCAGCTTCATGCTGAGCCACTGACCTGAACACAGTCTATAAAAGAAGGATTTATGCCATCCCAGGTGAGTCAATACCTGGATTTCTGTGAAATTTCATATTCATCACATTATAAAAATCAGGCAGTTAAATATACGTATATATATACATTATATATGTATATATATAAATATATATGTATTATATATATATATATATATGGTCTAATCCATCTATTTCTTGTTCCAGTAGCCAATTTGTCATCAAGTTGCCCTGGTTCCCTAGCAACTGACGCGGACCTTGTTAACCCGGGCGACGTCCGAACCAGTATGGCTCTTGTATTTGCGGTTTCACTCATCCCTGAGGTAGGCCACTAAGCACTAAGGACCTTGACATGTATCAAAGAGTAAGGCAGGTCCTGAAAAGTCAGCTGAATGGGAAAAACAAGATCCAAGCCATCAACATATGCCCTGCCAGTCATCAGATACCCCTCTGGTATAATAAACTGGCCAAAGGAGGAGATAGAGGCTACAGACACCAAGACGAGAAGGCTCCTCACAATGCATGGAGGGTTCCACCCCAAATTCAGCACCCTGAGACTGTATACCAAGCGTAGCGAGGGAGGCCGAGGGCAAGTGAGTGTCAAGACCACTGTCCAGGATGAAACAACTAAGATCCAGGAATACATCAGGAAAATGGCCCCCAAAGACAAATGGCTTGGTGAATACCTCAGGCAGGAAAAAACCGAAAGTGAGGACAAGAAAGAGGAAGGAGAACCATCATGGAGGGACAAGCCGCTGCACGGCGTGTACCACAGACAAATAGAAGAAGTGGCTGATATCAAAAAATCCTACCAGTGGCTGGAAAAGGCTGGACTGAAGCACAGCACAGAGGCACTAATCATGGCAGCACAAGAACAGGCCCTCAGTACAAGATCAATAGAGGCCAGGGTCTACCACACCAGGCAGGACCCCCGATGCAGACTGTGCAAAGATGCCTCTGAAACAATACAGCACATAACAGCAGGGTGTAAAATGCAGGCAGGAAGTGCATACATGGAACGCCACAACCAGGTAGCTGTCATAGTGTATAGGAACATCTGCCATGAGTATGGGCTGGAAGTCCCAAGATCAAAATGGAAGACACCTCCTAAGGTAGTTGAGAATGACCGAGCTAAGATCCTATGGGACTTCAAGATCCAGACTGACAAACAGGTGATGGCTAACCAACCAGACATCGTGTTGATCGACAAACAGCAGAAGAAGGCAGTAGTGATAGATGTGGCAATCCCAAGCGACAGCAACATCAAGAAGAAAGAACTTGAGAAGCTTGAGAAATACCAAGGACTGAAGGAGGAGCTAGAAAAGATGTGGAAAGTAAGAGCAGCAGTCGTGCCAGTGGTAATTGGAGCACTGGGGGCTGTGACCCCCCAACTGGGAGAGTGGCTACAGCAGATTCCAGGTAAAACATCAGAGGTCTCTGTCCAGAAGAGCGCAGTCCTAGGAACAGCTAAGATACTGCGCAGAACCCTCAAACTCCCAGGCCTCTGGTAGAGGACCCGAGCTTGAGGATGACACATAAAGCACAGCGGCTCTACTATGAGTGCTCCCCGGAGGACTGAGCTCCTCACCCTATCTCTAAGGGAAGGGTAAGGTTCTCAGGGCGAATCTCATCCACCCCTTAAGCCTTGCCACCAAAGAGCTTTTTAACCACCTCAGTGAGCTCATCACCAGAGATGGGAGAATCTGACCCGGAGCCCCCAGGCTCTGCTTCCTCAATGGAAGATGTGTTGGTGGGATTAAGGAGGTCTTTGAAGTTCTCTGCCCACCGACATACGACGTCCCGAGTTGAGGTCAGCAGCACACCACCCCCACTATAATTAGTGTTGGTGCTGCACTGCTTCCCCCTCCTGATACGGGCCTCTCCGAATTCTTCCCACGCTAGAGTTTTGCCTCAGCCACAAGCCGAGCCACATGCCGCTTTGACTGCCGGTACACATCAGCTGCTTCTGGAGACCCACAGGTCAATAAAGCCTGATAGGACTCCTTCTTCAGCTTGACAGCTTCCCTTACCGCTGGTGTCCACCAGCGTGTTTGAGGGTTGCCGCTGTGGCATGCACCAACAACCTTGCAGCGACAGTTCTGACTAGCTGCCTCAACAATAGAGGCATGGAACATGGTCCACTCAGACTCAATGTCCCCCACCTCCCTTGGAACATCTCCCGAAGGTGGGGGTTAAAGCTCCTTCTCACGGGGTCTCTGCCAGACGTTCCCAGCAGACCCTCACAATACGTTTGGGCCTACCAGGTCTGACCTGTGTCCTCCCTCACCATCGGAGCTAATTCACCACCAGGTAGTGGTCGGTGGAGAACTCTGCCCCTCTCTTCACCCGAGTGTCCAAGACATGCAGCCGCAGGTCAGATGAAACAACAAGTTGATCATTGAACTAGGGCCTAGGGGTGTCCTGGTGCAAAGAGCAAAGAGCATATGAGCAAATGAGCAAAGAGCACATATGAACACCCTTATGCTTGAACACGATATTTGTTATGGACAATCCATGGTGAGCATAGAAGTCCAACAACAGAACACCATTCGAGTTCAGGTCAGGTGGGCCATTCCTTCCAACCATGCCAACCATGCCTCGCCAGATCTCACTGTCATTGCCCAGGTGAGCATTGATGTCCCCCAGAAGAACAAGGGAGTCCCCAGGAGGGGCACTCTCTAGTACCCCCCGTAAAGACTCCCAAAAGGGTGGGTAATCTGAACTGCTGTTTGACGCATAAGCACAAACAACAGTCAGAACCCGTCCCCCCACACGTATTTGGCACTGCATGAAAAGTGAGATTTTCTTCCCCGTAAACTCCCGCAGATCTCCCTGATTTTCGTCAGTTTCCGACAATTTGCAACCCGCGCTTGTCCGCGTTTGTCGTGCCACAAATTGTCGGAAACGGACTCTGACGTATGTGGAGAGCGATCAGCTGTACTAATGGCCCTAATTAGCATATGAATGCAGCAAACCCGCGCGGCTGGCCAGGTCTGGCTTGAATAACCTACTCAGTATTGGCTGAAACCACTATTCTCAAACAAATGAAATCGCTCGTGATTGGCAGCAAAACCACACGTGGCCACGCCAGGCTTTAATTTTCTTACTGAGTATTGGACGGAACCACTTCTTTTTAAACAAGTAAAGTCGCTCGTGATTGGTTGGCATATATATATATTTACATATAAATTTACATATATATATTTATGAATATATATTTATTCATTCATATATTTATTAATTCATATATTTATTAATTCATATGCTGTGTATTTATGTTATCCTACACTACTACACAATTATTAGGCTACCATCAAGGACATGAATGAATTTATACAGGAAATGAACATTTGCCAGGAAGCTGTTTATGCAAAGAAAGAGCTTTATTGAAACACACACAACTATATACAACGCGTATCCAAACACATGCGTATCTAAAAATTACAAGTCCGTGAACGGTCCGTTTGCTTCCTCGGGGTTGGAGGTAACTGGCAGCATTCCCTCCGAGGCAGGTCCAATGTGCAGACGCCTACTGTGCGTGGCCCTGTACTTCGGCATCGCTTCTAACCGGGACTGCAGCTTAACACAGAGTTCAGTGAGATCGAAATGGCGGCGACCGTACAATCCATCCAGAGACACCGCCAACGACGCCATCTTCTTCGTCGGGCATGAGGCAGACGGTGCCGGAGTTCCACTTCCTCATCTGCTAGCACACTCTGCCTCGCTTTCAGCAGCTGAAAAAAAAAAACAATGAATCAGCGCACTGCGTATGGACACAACACATCTATCAATGCACCTGAAAAATAGTCACCAAATAAAGTCTTACCCTCTTTCTTCTAGCCCGACTCCGAGCAGATTGCTTGGCAGCCTCCGCACGCAGCGTGTTCTCAGGCTGCATATATCTGAAGCTCCTGCGTACCGTCTCAAAATACGTCTTACAGGCAGCTGGAAAACAATTAAATGAGAGTGGTATGAATAAAAAAATCAAACGCAAGTCACAGTAACAAGGAAGGAAAAAACATTAAAACAACCGGCCTCTGTACACTAACAATTCATTTGCGCATTGCTGCAGAGGGTCCGCCACATTAAGTCACATCCCAAACCTGGGCAGGGCGAGTGGACCTTCAGAAAAAAAAATCACAAATTAGTATATAAAAAAAAAAGCTTGACAAATTCAAAAAAGGTAGGTCCTCTTTGCACTAGTTTTATCTGACCGTATACATTTGTTTTAATAAAGGGGTAGATGTTTGATTTTTTGTCCCCCAGTGCCACAGAGCTACAGCCCATGGGGCGTCACTGTGTTGCCATAGATACCACTACTTTCCTTTTCCGTTTGAGAGAAGAAGCCGCCCCATTCTCGCTTATCCCCCACCGCATCCCCTTCACTGAAGGCACCCTCCCCAGCTTCTAGTGAGTCTTCATTGGGAGTGACACTGGAGGGCGACACTTAGGGCGTTGGGCAGAGTCAGGGAGCAGGAACCCGCCAATATTAGGTCTTGATTAGCAGTGTTGGGAAAGTTCTCTTTCTATGTGAACTAGTTCAAAGTTCAGTTCACACATTTTAAAATGAACTAGTTCAGTTCATAGTTCACAATTCCAAAAAACGAACTAGTTCATAGTTCTTTTTTTTTCAAATATTGCTCAATTACACCATAGCCTACTGTAGAACCACAGACAGCAATTATTTTATCAGTTGTAACTCTGAAACTGTGCGTCAGATTTCATCTTCATATCCAGTTTTGAATCCTTATCCAACCAGGGTTTACATTAGCATTGAGGGGACAGCATTTCCCCATTGTTGCTTTAACGCTTTGTTGCTGTCCATTCACTTCACACTAGTAGCAGCTGCAGCTTTCACCCCTACAGTATATTCTCAAAAACATCAGGAAAAATATGCTGCTTGAATGGTCTTTTTTATGAGTAATTATTAAAAGAAAAATAGGAAAGTAGTCTTTAAGGTGCAAATGTTTTTTTTTATTTTAATAATTTTTTCCATTTGAAATTCCATTTCAATACATACTAAAAAGGAATCCTGGAAAATTATACCAGGCAGGTTTAACAAACAAGTTACATGGATAGTAAAACCCTCAAGAACAGGGGTCTTCTATGTTTTCCAGACCAAGGACCCCCAAACTGATGGCGAGATGGAGCGCGGACCCCCTATTTATATATATTGTATGAAATTGTGTCCTATAGTCACTCTATTACAGATGGAGTAATGTAAAGAAATTAATTTCTCCCTGGGATTATTAAAGTTTTTCTGATTCTGATTCCTGGTTGATGGGACAGGTGTTGTGAAGGAAACGGTGCCCAGCTTGAAAGAGCTCCTGTGTGTCGCTGAATGTGAGCATTGATGACTGAAAGACATCTTCTGCCTCCATTTATCTGTTTACTACAGTGTGTTGATTTCATGTTAATGAGTATTTAAAGACATTTCAATTAGTGGGGGGAAAAAATGCAGGGGAGGAATATAAAAATATCAACTAACCATGCAGACCCTCATGCAGTACCTCCGTAGACCCCCTAGGGGTCGCGGATCCCCTGTTGAAGACCTCCGCTCAAGAAGATTTTACTAACACAAACTGAGGGACCAGGCTGAGGGAGGAATTTAAGGTTACTGAAGTGCGGATTTTTTTACTGAAAGCCGGCAGGCAAACTTGTTGCCATCATCCTCACCGACCACCTGGTCATAAACCTGTTTTAAGTCGCCTCCTTGCTGCTGTGGCTTCCACGCTGCATTTTGTTTTGATGACGCACGCGGCTGTAGGCTACGACGCTGGTAGCTGGTGTTGCCAGATTGGGTGTTTTTCCCCGCTACATATTAAGGCCTGTTTACGGTGTGATTTAGCCGGGGTTTCGCCTGGAGGGCTCTATAGAAATCTGGCAACCTATTGAACGGAGTTGAACTGAGAGAGCGTGCCGTTCACAGACACCAGAATGAACGAGTTCACAATAACGTTCACCAGGAAATAATGCAGTACGTTCAGTTCACGTTCGCACAAAATATGAACGAGTTCATGAACTTTCGTTCAATGAACGCGTTCAGGCACAACACTGTTGATTAGTGTGGATCTGTCTGGTAGCACCGAATGGAGTGTGTCCTTACCCCTTTGGATCCTTTAGTGTAGCCCAAACTGTGGGGCTGTCACTGCATGAAAAGTGGGATTTTCGTCAATATGCGGCACTGTAGATTGTCGTGGAACTTCCGGTTAGCGGCAGTTTACGGCAATTTGCAGGCTTCGCCGAAAACTCCCGTAAATTGTCAAAAATTGACGTGGAATTTCTTAGGCAGTGTTCCCCCCATGCCTCCCCCCCATGGAATTCTAGGGGAGGCTTTAACATGTAAATGAACATGCTGTGAGCTATACAAATGCAAATCAGGGTTGCAGGGGGGGTTTTACCCCGACATCTTTCTGGGTAAGAAAATCTCTGATACAAAGAGATCAGGCTCAGTATAGCCTCTTACATTTTAGCTTGAATTGATTTATTTAATTAAAGTATAGAGACCAAATCAGATCTTTAGCTGACAGAGCAATACATTTAGAGTGGTAATTATTTTTTTTTAAATTTGCATTTAAGATAAAAAATAAAATGTTGTCTGTCAATATGCTCAATTCACAATTACTTAAGTGGAAAAGTTTCAAGAAATGATTCTGAGATGATTCACTTTATAACATGGCGCATTATCCTGCTGGAAGTAGCCATCAGAAGATTGGTACACTGTGGTCATAAGGACATAGGTCAGCATGCTAAATTGGTATTAAGTGGCCCAAAGTGTGGCAATAAATATCCCCCAAATAGATGGTAGAAATAGATCAGGCTCAGTATAGCCTAATTATAGACTCTTACATTTTAGCTTGAATTGATTTATTTAATTAAGGTACGCTAGATTACTGTGTATGCAAATGTTATGTAAAAAAAATACACAAAATAATTTACTTAAAAAATTAGTTTTAATCAGAATCAGTTGGCTGTAATGGTTAATTTTTTTTTTAGATTTCCACTTTTTTTTTTTTTTATTGAATATATAAGAAAACAATAACAATCTCAAATAACAAGTCAATAACAAATATTTCAATACAAGAAGAAATATCACAACTCCTGCTTATGAAAAATAAAATTAAGTGCACAGGCTGGAACAAAGTATAAAATAAAATCAAATAAATAAAAATAAATAAAATAATAATAGTAGTTAAAGTAAATTAATCAGTGGGGACTACCAACTGAAATTCTTCAATTAACTCAAACAATTTAATTGCATTTAAATTCTGCATCTTTCTCAGACATCTTTGAAAAGGGAAAGTTCATTTTTGAGAGCAGAGATTGAGAGGGAGCATTTTGCATAGCGACATTTATGGATATAATACTTTGTTACAATTATTAGAATATTGGTTAAAAATTCCAAATTTTTTTTCTTTAATGGATAAACCGAATTGAATGTTTTGCCAGGAAATAAAATCTAAATGTATTGTTTTAGAAGACAGAAAGGTTCGAAGTTGATCCCATAAGTTTAATACTTCTTTACATTCATAAAAAAGATGTTTAGTTGTTTCCAATTGAGTTGCACAAAAGCCACAATTCTCAACATTAAACTTAAATCTCTCTCTTAAAAACTAATTTGAAGGATATATGTTATTTATTATTTTAAATTGTAATTCTTTATATTTAGGAGGAATTGGGAATTTCAAATAATTTGTCCTAATTTTGACTATCATAGATTTCTTAAAATTTTGTAAGAGAGCTGTGCTTTTTGTTCTTCCTGGGTACATATTATTTATAGAATATTGATTCAAAAACTTGTTGTTGCATTTATTATCTCTAATGTCCACCTGCTCAAATTCAATCTTATGGAGACAAACAATTGCAATTGCAAACAATTTATAGGTGCATTACCGCCACCTTCCAGAATGGAGCGACGCGAGCTCTTCTCGCGAGTCCTTCCGTATAACAATGACGTCGTATGTGATTGGAGGAGCCTGATGAGCCTTCGGCCCCATCGTCCAATCACGTGTGAGGTTTGTGCACTACAACTACTCGCGAGACCAGCATATTAGCAGACATGTTTGTGTTACTATACTCAGAAGAACTTCATCTCCAGTTACCGTGTTTGTATGTTGTTGTTACGTGAACAATGGCTGCACGACGTCTCGCTTTCAACTCGCCTCCAACTGCTCTTAGTCCACAACTTTCGGCCAGCCCGCAGACTGACGAGAAGAAACTGCTGATTGCTATCAGCGGACTGTCTCGTCAGCTTACCCAGCATACTGCCGACATGAATGAGCGCCTCACTCAGCTGGAGAATTCGATGCACTCCAGGTTGCAGTCCATAGAGGACAAGATGGCGGCTCTGCAGTCGAGCAACTTTGCGGGATGTACGAACTCGAGGAAGAGAAGACGGGTGCACAACGCCACGCTAGCGGTAAATATATGTTCGATTACTGGTAGCTATGCTAAAAGCAGCCTAGCTTAGCTAGGCAAGCTAAAGACAACCTAGCCTAGCTAGGTAAGCTAAAAGCAGCCTAGCCTAAAGCTTTATTAAAGTGTATTTTTTGTGATTCACAGGAAGCAGTACACCGTCTTCACAACTCGGAGACTAATTGCAGGCGCTATGAACCGGAGCAGGGGTAAGGTTTAAAGAATATGCTTTCATTCTGCGGTAAAAGGACATGGATACGGATAAATACCGACCATAGCTGTACTTTTTTTTTTTTCACAGACTACTGTCGCCTCACAATGAGGCGGTGACCTCCTATTTGCTCGGAGCCATCTCGGCAAGTCCAGATTTGCACGATGTTGATAAAGACGACATTGTGTGTAAGTGACTTGTTTTAATGTTTTCTCCTTCCTTGTTACTGTGACTTGCGTTTGATTTTTTTTTTATTCATACCACTCTCATTTAATTGTTTTCCAGCTGCCTGTAAGACGTATTATGAGACGTTACGCAGGAGCTTCAGATACACGCAGCTAGCCAACACGCTGCGTGCGGAGGCTGCCAGGCAATCTGCTCGGAGTCGGGCCAGAAGAAAGAGGGTAAGACTTTATTTGGTGACTATTTTTCAGGTGCATTGATAGATGTGTTGTGTCGTGTCCATATGCAGTGCGCTGATTCATTGTTTTTTTTTTTCAGCTGCTGAAGGCGAGGCAGAGTGTGCTGGCAGATGAGGAAGTGGAACTCTGGAAGTCCGCCACCGTCGACCTCATGTCCGACGAAGAAGATGGCGTCGTCGGCGGTGTCTCTGGATGGATTGTACGGTCGCCGCCATTTCGTAGGCCGGATCCCTCTGAACTCTGTGTTAAGCTGCAGTCCCGGTTAGAAGCGATGCCGAAGTACAGGGCCACGCACAGTAGGCGTCTGCACATCGGACCTGCCTCGGAGGGAATGCTGCCTGTTACCTCCAACCCAGAGGAAGCAAACGGACCGTTCACGGAGTTGTAATTTTTAGATACGCATGTGTTTGGATACGCGTTGTATATAGTTGTGTGTGTTTTAATAAAGCTCTTTCTTTGCATAAACAGCTTCCTGGCAAATCTTAATTTCCTGTATAAATTCATTCATGTCCTTGATGGTAGCATAATAATTGTGTAGTAGTGTAGGATAACATAAATACACAGCATATGAATGAATAAATATATGAATGAATAAATATATGAATGAATAAATATATGAATGAATAAATATATATATATATATATATATATGAATGAATAAATATATATATATATATATATATATATATATATATATATATATGAATGAATATATATATGTAAATTTATATGTAAATATATATATATGCCAACCAATCACGAGCGACTTTACTTGTTTAAAAAGAAGTGGTTCCGTCCAATACTCAGTAAGAAAATTAAAGCCTGGCGTGGCCACGTGTGGTTTTACTGCCAATCACGAGCGATTTCATTTGTTTGAGAATAGTGGTTTCAGCCAATACTGAGAAGGTTATTCAAGCCAGACCTGGCCAGCCGCGCGGGTTTGCTGCATTCATATGCTAATTAGGGCCATTAGTACAGCTGATCGCTCTCCACATACGTCAGAGTCCATTTCCGACAATTTGTGGCACGACAAACGCGGACAAGCACGGGTTGCAAATTGTCGGAAACTGACGAAAATCAGGCAGATCTGCGGGAGTTTACGGGGGTTTACGGGGACGAAAATCTCACTTTTCATGCAGTGTGTTAAGAAATTTGGGCTGAATTAAACTAAGCTTGTTTCTCTCGCCTATCTCCGTTTTCCCATTCAAACATAGCTGAATGCTGCAACACCAGGTAGCTAAAGTCCTTCTGCTGCTGAGTAAATGTGACCATCTGCCATTTTACTTTTTGCATCCTTAATAAGCTAAGGTGGTTTATAGGCAGTTAGGGAAGCACCTGCTTACGTGCGACTAAAATCTTATCTTAATTTTATCATTAAGAGATCCGGTTTCTATTCTAAAACTTCAATGAACTGGCCCAGATTTTGAGTTGGAGCGCCATAAAGTCACAAGATTTATTAGAATTTTAGAGATCAAAATTTTAATTGTAAATGATAGATATAAGTCATGATGGCCAAGTGAGGATATTGTTTTTTACATTGTAGGAAACGAAGGATCATAGGTGTAAGTATTGTGGAGGATCTGTAGTACTGTGGTCTTGTTTTCCTTCTAAACCTTTGGGGACATTATAGGTATTCTCAGTTGTTTACATTTTGTGAGGATTATCCTTACTGATGATGTGTGAGTCTGTTAAACCCTAATAATACCTGCCTGTTGTGTCAGAACTAATGTTTTCCCAAGTAATTTATCTAATAAGGAGAGTTTCTTTGTCTGGATAAAAAGTCATCTTCATTCTGTACATGGCAAATATCTACAAACAAAGTGTAATATTTTGATTAGGCTGGAGCCATGGATGTCTCCTCATCTGCTAACATGTATGATTTAATAATGTGGTGGACTGGAGTTGTATAAAGTGCTTCTCAAACTGTGATTCTGTTCAACTTCAACGAGATGTGAGCCCTGTTGGTAAGCGCTGCAATCTGTAACTCTAAACAACTTCTCTAATCTGAGGAAGATTACAATTTCTGTCAAAATCTGTTGTCATGATTCCTGGTTATTTAAAGGAAAAGTCCGGTCAGCAAGGAATAACCAATGGATCATTATTTATAACTGAAACGAATACATTCGTGGGGATTTAATGAATTTAGCATTAATCAGTAAAAAAAATAAAAATAGAAATTTTCGTCCCGATCACTGAGTCTGGGATACAGCACTGGGACTTGATCGACAGCCGATACCGCACCGTGACGTCACAAGCCAATAGGTGGCAGTAGTGTTCTTTGACACAAGAGCCTAGCTCTGGGCAGCACGACTTACATCACGTTTTTTACGCAAGTTACCCACATGGCATTCAGTAAGCAAGTACGACGTGACCAGGCGTAAGTATAGAAAAGCAAAACAAACAAAAATGGCGTCCCATCGGGTAAAGCGATCGAAAGTTTGGCTTCATTTTAAGAAAGAGAAAGATGGCAACAAGCGGCGCTTTGTAATCATTGCAAAGTGGCAATTATATCCGCGGGAGGAAATACATCGAACATGCAGAAACACCTGCGCACAAAACATGGCATACAATTTAACAAATGCCGTGTTTTTGATGCTCCCTGACAGAAGGTTAAGTTACGACCAGCATGGAAGGCAACTCTGGTGGTAAGTAGCTAGTTTTATATCACTGGCTGTGCTTAATGTGGTTCCTAGTAAATAATATGCCATTTCTGGAAATAAACCCATTTCCTACCTCTCTTTGGGGTTATTAAAAATGTGTGCCTTCCAGCCCTTTATTGCTAGCATGTTTACAATTTTAGCTATTGTAATGGATGCAATAAAACTGCTAATAAATGCTACGAAGTTGCTCCGCAGTTCAGGGAGTGAGAGAAAGGTGACGCTCATTTATATAAATCAGGGGGAGATGAGTTTATTTCCTGAATTTGTACAGTAATGCTTTTTTATTAAACTGAATTGATGAGAGAAATCGAATCGTTTCAATGAATTGATAAGGGAATCGGAATCGTGAAAATCTTATTAATTCCCGACCCTTCCTTTAACACATAAACATTATTAAGTGTTATTTAATGAGTTTGTCCTGAGTGATCTCTTTTATGGAAAACAGCCAGAGAGACAAAGCTTCAAGGTGGAAACACAGAGCTTTGCTTTACAATATAAAAGCAGGTTCCTGAGGCAAAATGACCAAAACAGGAAACTCATGGACCAACTCCCTGAACCCCTTCTGGTGATCTACAAACCCAATCCTGCTTTTCTCTATAGATGTAGGTCTTTTCTGTCAAAACACTTTACACATTTCTTATTTATAAAGATTATTGATTATCTTTACTTTACTTGAATAATTTCTTTGGGGGTTAGTTATAGCTTTCACTCCACTAGATTTCAAGGAAGCGTCTAGATACTTGTTCCCTTTAAAATGCCATTTCTTAGGAGGTAGCAGCACTTAGGACTGAATTTGGACATCACTGTTTTAGAGATTTAATGACATTCCAGAAATGTGAGTGTCATGAACTGGACCCTGTATTCAAGGAGACAGTCAGTGGGTAAGTTCAAAGGGTTTATTTAATGAAAAACAAAACTAAAAGGGGAGCTGCTAGGATCTGTGGCACGCGACAACTGCAGGCGGGGGGGCGGGGCACCGCCCAATCTCAGATACTCTGTAATGGGAGAAACACAGGTAAGTGACCACGATCATCTGACAGAAGATGATTATCTGAGTTGGTCACTTACCTGGTTTAACAGTCCAGTCCAAGATGTCCCCAGCAGTCCCAGAGGTCATGCAGGTAAGCCGATACTGGAAGGGTTCCAGAACAGACAACAACAGACAGGAGCAGGATCCAGATCAGGCTGGAACAGACAGGTGGCAGGATCCAGGCTTCCAGACATCATAGAGCTCCCAGGCGGGTTCAGAGTCTGAGAGAGTTCTGAAGCATGACCAGACGGTCAACCACAGGAGCAGACAGGATCAGGTGCAGATGAGCAGGCTCAGTGGAAGAGGTTAGCCAAGACAGGACGTGGAACCAGAACTTGATGCAGGACCTTTAAACTGGTCTCCTACCTGGAGCCAGGCTTACTGGCTATCAGTATTTTTTACTATCCGTATTACTATCAGTATTTTTGAATACTGAAGTATTTAGATATAGGTACTTTTTAGTAATTAAGTATTTTCAAAACTGAGTATTTAAATACTTAAACTTGAGGGTAACGCTTTCTTTTACAGTACATCAAGAACCGTGTAATAACATGATAATAACACAGCAAGTCACATTGTAGTACTTGGTAACAAGAAAAACTTTTTTTGGTTAATTACCATTAGGTTACCACATAATGGTTTCTATTATTGGCCACCACCTACCAACGGCTTACAAAGTAAATTGGAACTTATGAACTGGTAACTAAAGCATTAAAAAACTGAACTCAAGTTACATATAAATAAGAGTTTAGTTAAGAAGCTTAGCTTGCTGTCTTCTAGGTTTAGTTTTCTGTTATATACCAAGAAATAAACTGCATTTTACTAGATGATAACATTAATTTACTGCTGTTGGTGAAATGAATGAGTTACCTAATAAAAACATGTTCCAAATCTAAGAGGTCTGAACTGTCTCCAATGTGAGATCAATAAAGTTCAATTGTTATTATTCTTATGTTTAAATTAGTAACTTTTACTTGTAGCTTAGTAAGATTTGATTATGATTATTAATACTTTTATACTCTGAGTCTCGACCGTAGACTGCTGGAGATAAGTACCAACACCCCTCGCGACCCTGCATTGGATAAGCATGACAGAAAATGGATGGATGCATATTAATGGTTTTACTCAACTAATTGTCACAGTCTTGGTTTTGTTATGTTTATTTTGAGTATTCAGCTTTACTTTGCTTCTTGTTTTAGTGTTTAATTATTTTTTTGTTGTTTTCTGGTTAGTTCCTGTCTTCCAGGTTTTCCATTTGTTGTCCTCTGCTGCCCTCTTGTGTCCTCTTTCCCTAGCTCTGTTTTCTGCTCTGTCCTCACCTGTTTTCAATCCTCTCGTTAGCCCTGTCTTTGTCTCTGTCCCCTTTAAAAGCCTCCCTCTTCAGTTCCTGTTTGCTGGATCCTCGTCAAACGTCTGTCTGTTTACCTCGTCTTTCCCTGGCTCCTAGAGTTTGGTTTCCCCTGATGTCTCCTTGGTTCTGGTTCGTTGTTATTTTTGTTGGATTTTTGATTCCTGCCTCCGTACCTGAGAACCTCATTAAACCAACCTAAATTCACCTCTGCCTACTTGCCTCTGCTTTTGGGTCCTCAATCCAACACCCAATCCTGACACTAATATTGTTGAGTATGTCGTTCACCTCAGCATCTCAGCCTCTAGACCGAAACCCAGGTAAACAGCGGTGTGACCTGAGAGTTGAAGACAAGCGAGCAGTCTGATTCCCAGTGGATTTTCACTGCCTACAGCCAGTTCTCTCTATTATGTGTTAAATTTTCAAGATCTTTCAGTAGAGGATGATGATGATGTAGGAACATCACCTTAAGACCAATGGCGTAACGACACAATAATAGGCCCATAAGCAACATTATCTGGATGGGCTCCATATGAAGTACAACACATGATAAAGGTTCAGGAAATGGTGACAGTTCCATAAATCAGCCAAGAAGATACAAATTTGCAGTTCTCAGAAGTATATGATCACACATCAAACACGTAGAAACATAGTGACTGCGCACCTTGAATGGAACCATTGGTGACTGCGCACCAACCCATGTTACAGACATCCCAAGTTCCAAAAACTCATTTCAGAGAGATGAAACTTATATGAGTGTACTTTTTACCAGCTATCTAATGAACTATACACAGTTATTGACATAGTAATTAAAAGTCCGACTGTCTGCTTTGCTATTGGTGTCGTGTTTGAACGGCTCACCATCATGTTGAAATCTGGCATGTGTTGCGGTATAAATACGGTCCGGTGCGGTCAATCACTTCAGTATCAGGTGTCAGTGATGGGGCCCCTAAGAGTTTATGGGCCTGTAAGCAACTACAGTCTCTGCTTACCGATATTTACGCCATTGCTTAAGACGTATGTGTCAGGACTCAGTCAGCAGAGCCATGCTGTTTGCTGGCTTTGCCTCTGTGTGCTTTTCTCTGCAGGTGTTTCCAGTTGACTGGTGGGCGGGGCACGCACACCTGGGATGGTTCAGCAGCACCTCGGCGCGCTATAAGTACGGTGTGCGGACAGCAGGAGGATGCCAGAGTGTTACCAGTCGTGGTATAACTGCAGGCCGCTGTCTCCTTCCCGAGATAAGTTACCTCTGAGCTAACCACTTACCTCTGTGTCTCCCAGGTTACCTCCCGGGTGTTCACGCTACCTTCCTGAAGGTTCCTCCCGAGCAACCTCCAAACTGAGTCCTCCTCTCGAGCTTTCTTTTCACTCCAATTCTGTCTGGTTCCCCCTGCTGCCCCGGATCTCTTGATCGGCTGAGCTGCTTGGACCTTTCTCCGCCATAGCCCATCGGTCTCTAGATCACCTGCCGCCAACACTGCAGCACGCTGAGTCCTTCCGTCCTTCCCAGGTCTGGTTGCCGGTTGGTAAGCCTGCGTTCCTTAGCTCTTTTTCCTTGTGGTCCTCCGCCCTCTAACCACCTTCCCTATCTTTGCAGTGGTTGGGGGTTCAGATGCGGCGTTACCTTGTCTTCTCTGAGCATCCCTGATTAAATAACTGTTGAATCTGATCCTTGCTGCCGAGTGTGTTTCTGCAAGTGGGCCGAACATATTAAGCCAAACATGACAGTATGTAATTCAGTTATCGCCCTAAAGCAATAAAGCTCATTTGATTGATTATAATATGCTTTATCTGAAAAATAAGTATCTTATCTCAAGATAAAGGGAGGAAAGACAGAACAATTCATTCAGTTGGAGTAACAGGACAGAGGCTGAAAGGATGATGGCAGCCATAACAAACAAAGAGGAAATAAACAGAGTGAGAAGAGAAAGAAATGGAGCGAAGTGCGGAGGTGGATAGAAGGGACTAGAATAGAAGACATTAGATGATTTCCTGGACAGGGCCGCCTTCTATGGTTGCCTTTTGTATCTGTGTTTCTTTCTGTATGTCTGCTTCTGTCTCCTTGAACCACAGTCGGCCTCAGCAGATGGCCGCTCACACTGAGCCTGGTGCTGCTGGAGGTTTCTTCCTGTTAAAAGAGAGTTTTTCCTCATTGTGGGGACCAATGCTGTCTTAGACGAAGGTTTCGGACTCAGGTGTGAAAAGAGTTTAGGTTTAGGTGAGGGTAAGAGTCACGGGTTAGAATTGAACAGCAGGTTCATTAAATCTTTTTGGTCCTTCCTACATCCTTCCTGTTTTTCACATCTAAATGCGTTGATAAGATGCGATTTAAAAAGTAATTTTATCCATTTATTTTGTCCTATTTTTTTCTGGCAGAAATGTTGATCAGTGTTGAAGAAACACTTTAATTCCACCAGTGAAATTTGTGCTTAGTGAATTCCTGCAGCAAACCGAGTGTGAGTGGGTTTAATCCCCGTGTAACGGCCCCTCCTCCATAGCTGGGTGCAATCAGACACAATCACAATGATGCAACCAAGTGGTCGAGACTTTCAGACCAAACTATGTGACTGGAACACAGAGGGGCTGACTGAGGCCTGAAACCTTCAGAACAGCCAGGTGGGCGGAGGGAGGGAGGGGCTAAGGAAGGAGGTATACAAGGAATGGATGAGAGGGAAGGGACAGGGATGGAGGAAAGCAGGTGAAGGGGCAGCGGGCGGTGGGGGTGTTTGGCCTCTGCTCCTCGTCCCCACTGACACACTGCAGCAGTTAATCCAGATTAGAGTGTCTAAAACAGGTCGGCTAAATCTGCAGGCCGGCAGCAAAACAGAGGCTGCTGTCAGCCCCAATCACTTTGAGCAACCCCCCAACACACACACACGGTCATAATCTCCTCTGTACAAGCCAGGTGCCACCCACAGCCTGCCGTTAACCCCCTCCCCTAGGGAGGCCTTGCACCAGTGAGACCAGCATTCAACATTTAAGGGCTTCAGAAGGCGAGTCAGTGATATGACCTGGATTATTCTTCTGATGAATATGTTCCATTGTATGTCTAATCTGATGAGTCATCATAAATCCCTCCATAACCTGCAGATGTAGCAGCATCCATCCAGCGGCGCCACTAGGGGGTGAACCAGGGTGGCCACGGCCACTCTGTGCAATGCCCTGGCCACCCCACTTCCCAATGTAAATTGTAGTTTAGTATTTGTTTACTGAAACCTTTATCATTTCTACTGACAGGTTTACCACAATAGAAGATTCAAACCCTGAAATTATTGCTTTAATTTTAATGTACCACCCAAGATTTTTAGTGGCCCCATCTGGCCACCCTTAAGAAGAATTTCTCAAGGTGCCACTGCATCCATCAATCGGCTCCCATGAAGGGAGAAGCTCAGGCTGAGCAGTAGCCCTCTGCTGTGTGGTCTGGTGCAAGTCCTGAGAGGACATTCTGCTGGGATTCTGCTGGATTACCAGAAATAGGAACTCTTCTTGATTGCTTGGGTAGTGTTAATCAAGAGGTTAGAGCAGTGCACTTGTGCTCTGAGAAGGTGGCAAGTACTTGATTCGATCGTCACAACCTCCACTCTTAACCCTTAACCCCACACTGCTCCCCAGGCATCACACAATGGCAGCCCACTGCTCCCCAAGGGGATGGGTTAAACACAGAGGTACATTTCTCCAATTGAGATCAATAAAGTTCAAATTCTTTTGTTTTTATTTTAACATGGCCCAGGCTGGTGCATCCCGCAAAGAACTCCTCACAACAACGGAACCAATCACCAACTCTCAGATCTTCTGGATCAAGTCTACTCTGCAGCCCCAGAACAAAACATGGAGAAGTAGGTTTAGTTCTTATTCTCCATTAATCTGAAATAAACTGTCTAAAAATGGTGAAAGTGCTACAACCCTTAAATGCTTTAAAAAAACAGATTAAAATCTGTATAAACTTTTAAATGAACCATCAGCTTAGGATGTTGTCCAACTTTTCTTTACCTTCCTCTACTATGCCCCTGTAATGTTCTTTCCACAGTTTTTTAGGCCCGAGCAGCGACAGCGCTGCTGCGAGAGCCTATTGTATCTGTAGTGTTTATTATTATTTTTCTCCTTACAAATAAAATGGCTTTTTGGAGGCTTTATCATATTCCAAAACTCACCAAAGTTTGCAGACGCATCAGACCTGGTGAAAATTTACGTATTTTAATGGCCCCGTAAAAATTGCTAACCAGATGCCTCAACAGCGCCCCCTTAAAATTTTCAAAATACCCTCCCCATTGACCTTTTTTTCTCATAGAGACATGAAAATTGGCACACTTGTAGAGCGTCCTCACACTTACAAATAAGTCAATTAACGTCATACTAAATTATGCTCATGGAGTCCGCCATCTTGGATCAAATTTCAAATTTTGACTGTGATTTTGCATTTTTAGCCTCTATATTTGATCGAACTCCTCCTAGGGACGGTGAGCCATCGGCTTCAAACTTGGCATGTATGCAGATAAGGCATGTGAGATCTAAACTTATCAAACTTTTTGAGTTTTCCAGCATTTTAAAGGGGTGTGGCCAGGCCTCGAAGTTGGCGTACTCGCCAACACTTTTCGAAGCGCAATAACTTTTACATATAAACGTGAAATGTCACGAAACTTGGTAGTATTAATCCTCTCTGGGTTCCCAACAAAACTGTATATTAAAACTTTGACATGATTGAAGCCACGCCCCCTGAGAACCGGAAGTCACGTTTTTTAATTGGAATGGTCCCTCTCTGTCCTACTTGACCTCAACAACCTAAAACTGTGTCAGCTGACAGACAACATGTTGTCCTAACTTCGTTTAAGGCACAGAGAGTCTGAGTTAAATGGTGTTGCCGTGGCGCCATGGCGAAGTGAGGTGTTTCGCCATGAAAATACGATTGGCTCTCATTTCCTCATTTATAATCAGATCTGCACCAAAATCACAAGAGATGATCCTAGTCCAACTCCAAACAGGAATCCAGAGCAATATTTTGTGGGCGGGGCTTAATTTCACCACAGCGCCCCCTAGAAATAACAAACTTCAAACCACCAGCCCCAAGCCGTTTTTAGTCCTAGAATATTGAAACTTTGAACACATTTGCATGTCATCAGGCCCTAACTAAAAGCCTCTTGGAGCCATGGTCTAAACCCCACCGAAAGTCGGCCATTTTGAATTACATTTTACTCTGTTGTGAAAGCACTGACCTTTTCAAAAAATTGTATAAAATCTGGATTTTATCCAAATGAGCTAAAACTTTCAAAATACGTTCTTTACAAAGCCTGCTGTAAGCTGGTTACAATAGCAAAGCGCTTCTTTAAAGTCCGTCACTCTGATTTTTCAAAAGTTTGCGTTCTCGCCTAGTAATTCGCCAAGTGGACAGATAATGCCAGGAAATAATTCAGCCCCTAGCAATGCTCATTCCTAGGATAATGAAATTTGGTACACATCTGTATGAGCCCCCGACCTACAAAAAGTTTCATTGGAGCCATCGTCTAAACCTCTCATGAAGTCGGCCATTTTGAATCAAACGGTACCCTTATGAAAATAGAATCACTTTGTTAAAATATTTCTAAAAAATCAGTGGATTTCTCAAAAAAGCTGCGACTTTTGGAATATATTCCTTTCATTGCTTCTTGTTTGATGGTAAACACAGCATAGCTTTTCTTAAAAGTCCGTCACTCTGATTTTTCAAAAGTTTGTGTTAACAGGAAATTGTTGTTTCTCAAAAAGTTTTATAGCAATCGTAGCCAAATTTGGAACAGTTATTTATCCTTTGATTATAGAAAAGACTGCCAAGTTTGGCGTGAATCTATGCATGTTTGTGCATCTTATGGGGTTTTCAACTGCCGCAGTATATGGCATTCAAGTTTAAAGATTTTTCTTTCTTTAAATTATTTATTAAATCATCTAAAAAAAATCTAGGACATGCAAGATGTGTTTCTTGACATTTGTGATTTTTTTCGGGATTTTATTGCAAACTATGGATTTTTAATGATTTTGTTTTGTTTTGAGTAGAGTCGGCCATTTTGAATTACATTTTACCCTGTTGTGAAATCACGGACCTCTTTTCAAAAAATTGCATAAAATCAGCCTTTTATCCAAATGAGCTAAAACTTTCAAAATACGTTCTTTACAAAGCCTGCTGTAAGCTGGTTACAATAGCAAAGCGCTTCTTTAAAGTCTGTCACTCTGATTTTTCAAACGTTTGCGTTCTTGCCTAATAGTTGGTCAAGTGGACAGATAATGCCAGGATATAATTTTCAACTGCCGCAGTATAAGGCATTCACATTTAAAGATTTTTCTTTCTTTGAATTATTTATTAAATCATCTAAAAAAGAATCTAGGACATGCAAGATGTGTTCCTTGACATTTGTGATTTTTTGGGGGATTTTATTGCAAACTATGGATTTTTTAATGATTTTTTTTGTTTTGAGTAGGGTGTAATACCGCTAACCGTGGGTTTTGGCAGTGCTGTTTCTCCATCTTTTGAATATATACTTTTGACCCACCAACTGAGATTGCTACAGCAAATATCTGACAGATGAGATTCATTCCCAGATATTATCTTTTATCCCTAGTTTAACCCTTCCTGACCAAAGCTGTGTTTGTCTCCGGCTGGTCCAGAGGTGAAGCGTGGCGCTTTTTCCGCTGGCTGGGAAGGAGCAAGGGGGCAGCGGTCGCTCACCTCCCGCGGTCGCGATAGGCCGAGCGGAGAAAGAGGAGGATGAAGAGGAGCAGCACAGGGTGATGAAGTGGATGAGGGGAAGCAGCAGCAGGCATAGGCTGAAGAGCAGGAGAATAGGCTGGGAAGGAGCGTGGAGCCGGCGGTCGCTTGGTTCCCGCGGTTGCGACATACCAGGCGGTGCGAGCTGCGAGGGCCGTCAATACCGCTCGCGGTTTTAATTCATCTTATATTCTGTCATTGTTCAGCACTTTGGACTGTCCTCCAACTGAAATGTTAATTACAGATAATCTGGCATCACTGATGGTCCCACAACAATGTCTTTCTGTGAACTGCAGGTTTTGTTTTATGATTTTTTTTTTGTATGCTAAATGGTAATCAGGAAATTAATCAGTGCATTTGATCAACAGCACTTGTCCTTTGGTCTTCTTTATCCAAACAGTTTTATTTCTCCACATTAAAGTTGGTTAAGGGCTTTTATGTGAAACATTGGCCATTTCTCAATATCTGTACTTGTGCGTTCATGTGCTCATGAAATATCAACAGCCCCAGCAATTCACAAGAACACCAGACCAAGAGCGGACAACATCCC